>NC_137671.1:948765-974768 GCF_963422515.1 Blennius ocellaris
ATTTTAGAAGAGTTCACTTTATTCCCTCGTCGTGTTCGCCGAGCTAAAAGAGAAATCACGCGGTTTATTCGCTAAATAGTAAACGTGTAAATCAGACAGTGAAGGAAATTAAGACCAAAGAAACACAAGATTGTTAAAAAGCTTCATAACGATGGAAACTCGGCTCATATTTAAGTCCCAGTGAAATGAAGGTTCCACCTCCAGAACCCTCCTGGTTGTCTCTTCTAGAACGTTTTCCTGCTAACTGGCTGAAGGTAAAATATTAAAACACGACAATCTGAGAGAAAACAGCCGATAAACGTTGCTATTTCCTCTGCTGGGCGGAGCTTCTGACCAATAACAGAGTGACATCACGAGTTGTGCACACGCCCAAGTTGTGTTACATTGGAGGATCAGAGTTTTTGACCACAAAGAGGCTGAATCACTGATGAAATCATGTTTCACACTGACCCAGAGTCAGCAGCACTGACCTGCACGTTTTAACACGTGTAGAATATTTACAGAGCAGCTGATCAATGGAACCGTCTGGGAAACAAAGAACGACGCAAAATGTGTAGTGTGTGTGTGTGTGTGTGTGTGTGTGTGTGTGTGTGTGTGTGTGTGTGTGTGTGTGTGTGTGTGTGTGTGTGTGTGTGTGTGTGTGTGTTGACAGAAGCCAACTACTGTGAAGGCTGAAGACGCTGGCTCCAAATTAAAGGGTTTACTTTTCAGTTCGCTGCATCCGTCAATACAACGGGGGGGGGGGGGTAGAAAGAGCGAGAGAGAGAGAGAGAGAGAGAGAGAGAGAGAGAGAGAGACAGAGAGAGACAGAGAGAGACAGAGAGAGAGACAGAGAGAGAGACAGAGAGAGAGACAGAGAGAGAGACAGAGAAAGAGAGAGAGAGAGAGAGAGAGAGAGAGAGAGAGAGAGAGATTGGTTAAAGGCATTAATTCCATTAACGACACCAGAAGTCAGTCGTTCACGTCGCCGTGGCTTTTGGGACTCGTTTACATGAGAACTGAAGATAAAACATGAAAACGCTCCGTCTCCATGGAAACGCTTGAAAAACACATTTCTGAAAGCCACGACAGTGTGTACACACCTTAGTAGAAAATAGGAGGAGGAGGAAGAGGAGGAGGAAGAGAAAGAGAAAGAGAAAGAGAAAGAGGAAGAGGAAGAGGAAGAGGAAGAGGAAGAGGAAGAGGAAGAGGAAGAGGGAGGAGAACGTGACATCACAGGTGAAGGAGGTTCTATGTAGTCGTTCTCCCGGTGGAAGACGTCACTTCAAATAACGAGAAGATGATTCGTATTTACTGGACCAATCAGAGCTTCTCCTGGAAGTGTGTGTGTGTGTGTGTGTGTTGTGTGTGTGTGTGTGTGTGTGTGTGTGTGTGTGTAGGGTGATCACTATAGTGAAGGACCGACACAGGAGGCGGCGGCTCATTAGCGTCGAGCGACGCGCGTCGCAGTGTTTGTTCAGTTCCAGTCGCCGCGCCGGCCTCACACTTACCGCCCCGCGCCGGCCTCACACTTCACCGCCGCGCTGCCGCGCCGCCGCGCTGCCACGCCGCCGCGCTGGCCTGACACTTCACTGCCGCGCCGCCTGTTGTTGGGCGGCGACAGGAGAGTGACGGGAAGCGATCCCTCACTGGCCGTCAGTCACTCCTCCAGTAAACAAACCGTTTAACCCATTCAAACACGTCGTGGTGAAACATGAAAGCAGGAAACGTGATGATGATCCAGAGACACGAGGAGGAGGAGGAGGAGGAAGAGGAAGAGGAAGAAGAAGAGGAGGAAGAAGAGAAGAGGAAGAAGAAGAGGAGGAGGAAGAAGAGGAAGAGGAGGAAGAAGAGGAGGAGGAAACATGGAGGAAGAGGAAGAAGAGGAGGAAGAAGAAGAAGAAGAAGAGGAGGAAGAGGAGAAGAAGAGGAAGAAGAGGAAGAGGAAGAAGAGGAGGAAGAGGAAGAAGGAAGAGGAAGGAGAGGAAGAGGAAGAAGAAGCAGAGGAAGAGGAAGAGGAAGAAGAAGAGGGAAGAAGCAGAAGAAGCAGAAGAGGAAGAAGAAGAGGAAGAAGAAGAAGAAGAAGAAGAAGAGAAGCAGAAGAGGAAGAAGAAGAAGAAGAAGAAGAAGAAGAAGAGGAAGAAGAAGAGAAGAAGAAGAAGAAGAAGAAGAAGAAGAAGAAGAGGAGCAGAAGAGGAAGAAGAAGCAGAAGAAGAAGGAGGATGAATCTGGACGGAGGAGAAGAAGAAGAAGTTGCATCTGAACCTGAAGTCAGATTGATTTTTCATCTTTCATCTCTTTGTTCACGAGGTTCTGCAGAGACGACGCAGAGCAACCAGCAGGGCCTCGTCAATCTGCTCCTACAAAATAAAACGTCCTGTGCTTTAACTTCATCACTTCAAACTGTGACGGGCGCGGCAGCGGGGAGGAAGTAGAAACACAGCTGGTGTGAAGACAAAGACTCCATCAGCTTCACATCTGGATGTTTTCAGTGTCGATCGTATCGTTAAAAAGGCTGCACAACTGTTTAAAAGGACGAGTACAACAAAGTACCAAGTGAAGTACTTATAAAAAGTCAAAGTGTCCTTCATAATCCAGGTACCGTGGTCCAGGTGTTCTTCTGGTCCCGGCTCTCGCCTCCTCTTCACATTCCGGCAGATCATCATTTAAAGCCCCCTTTGAAGTTTTCACTTTGAAGTAGCTGCAAAGCACAGACGTCGCTCGTCCTCTCTCGTCTGACTGATGGATGACATCACGTCAGGGTCAACTGATGTTCTGCTCATATATCAAAACGTGCGTTTCAAAAAGTGTGTAATTTTACACCAGCTTCCTTGTGACATCTGTACCGCCGCAGACTTTGCGACGCCGGTTGCACTCGGGAGTCGAACCTCAACGGACTTTAGAATCTTCCTTCCAACCTCCAGTGTCTTCAGGAACCCCCCCCCCCACCATACCCGCTGCCTTACCCGCTGCCTTACCCGCCAGCTACACTTGGATTACATTAATGTGCTTTCACTCAGCCAGAGCCTCGCGCCAAAGCGTTCCCCCGGCTGCCGCGCCGGCGTGGCGCATTATGGTGGCGGCGTGTAATCTGGTGATATTGTGTCGGGATTAGCATCAAATCTCATATGGCGGCGACGCAGGAGAGGAGGAAGAGGGGGAGGAGAGGAGGAGAGGAGGAAGAGGGGAGGAGAGGTAGGAAGAGGAGTAGGAAGGAGGCCAAGAGGGGAGGAGAGGAGGAAGAGGAGTAGGAAGGAGGCCAAGAGGGGAGGAGAGGAGGAAGAGGGGAGGAGAGGAGGAAGAGGAGGAAGAGGGGAGGAGAGGAGGAAGAGGAGTAGGAAGGAGGCCAAGAGGGGAGGAGAGGAGGAAGAGGAGGAAAGGAGGAAGAGGAGTAGGAAGGAGGCCAAGAGGGGAGGAGAGGAGGAAGAGGCGAGGAGAGGAGGAAGAGGAGTAGGAAAGAGACCAAGAGGGGAGGAGAGGAGGAAGAGGAGTAGGAGGGGAGGAAGAGGGACAAGGGGAGGAGAGGAGGAAGAGGAAGAGGGGAGGAGAGGAGGAAGAGGGGAGGAGAGGAGGAAGAGGGGAGGAGAGGAGGAAGAGTTGACAAGGGGAGGAGAGGAGGAAGAGGCGAGGAGAGGAGGAAGAGGGGAGGAGAGGAGGAAGAGGCGACAAGGGGAGGAGAGGAGGAAGAGGAGTAGGAAAGAGACCAAGAGGGGAGGAGAGGAGGAAGAGGAGTAGGAGGGGAGGAAGAGGGGACTGAGAGGAGGAGAGGGGAGGAGGAAGAGGAGTAGTAGGGGAGGAGGCGCCACTAAAGGCTGTAAAAACTCCGGCGGCGGGTTGATTTTGGAGGCGGAGTCCCGGAGGCTCAATTTGGCCTGTTGGCAAAGCTACGGGGGGGGGGGGGGGGGGGGGGGGGGGGGGGGGGGGGGGGGGTAATGTGGCGGCGCCGTGTGGTGAAACACGCCACAAATCAAACACGAGAACCCCCACCTCCTCCTCCTCCATCTCCTCCATCTCCTCATCCACCTCCTCCTCCCCCACCCCTCCATGCCTCGCTCCTCCTCCTCCATCTCCTCATCCACCTCCTCCTCCATCTCCTCATCCACCTCCTCCACCCCGCCCATGCCTCGCTCCTCCACCACTCCTCCTCCTCCTCCACCTCCACCTCCACCCCGCCACGCCTCGCTCCTCCACCCCGCCACACCTCCGCTCCTCCACCTCCATCCCGCCATGCCTCGCTCCTCCACCTCCACCCTGCCACGCCCCGCTCATCCACCTCCTTCTCCATCTCCTCATCCACTCCTCCCTCCTCCTCCTCCACCCTGCCATGCCTCGCTCCTCCACCACCTCCTCCATCTTCTCCTCCACGCCCCGCTCATCCACCTCCTCCTCCACACCTCGCTCCTCCTCACCTCCTCCACCTCCACACCCCACCACGCCCCACTCCTCCACCTCCTCCTCCACCTCCATCACTGCTCCTCTCTTAGCATTTCTCCGCGTCTGCGCTTCATAAAACTCTCTTTTATTGCCAACAGAGCCGTGGAGGTTGTAATTGTCCTCGGTGATCTACGGCGGCACCTCGCCCCGTTTAGAGCGCCGTGGAGGACGGAGGAGCCCCGCCCTGCTAAATAAAACAGATAGTCTGGCGCGGAAACGTCGACCAAAAAAGAAAAGGGAAGAAGAAGAAGAAGAAGAAGAAGAAGAAGAGATCTTTAACTCAATTCCCTCGCTCCACTTCTGAAAACATGCTAAAAACACACAGAAGCCCTCTGAAATACAAACACACACATTTAAACACATATCCACACTCATGCGCCACCACCCTCCACCCTCCACCCTCCGCCCCCCTCCCCCCCCCCCCACCCCCTCCCCCCCACCCCAGTGGTTATTGAGCCTCGGGAGAAGCAGGAAATCACACCCGAGGCACAATGAGAGTAACGGGCACAGCGGCGCTACAACCATTGACTGTAGAATGCATCATCTTCTCATATCCACAGCGGGGGGGGGGGTGGGGGGGGGGCGGGGGCGGGGGGGTTGCTGCACATGCAAGCAAGCAACTGGGAAGATCTTGGGGGGTTGTTGGTTTTTTTTGTAGTGACAATCAAATTCCTCCGTCATCAGGCAAGCGGAGAGCCGCAGAAGAATTCACAGGTTTGAGAGTCAAATCAACAGAAGAGCATTTAAATACTCGGGGGGAAGGGGGGGGGGGGGGAGGAGGGAGGGGGGGGGTGGGGGGGAGAGTTTTCCAATGTCGGTGTGAGGCGACGAGAGGGATTTGAACCGGGACTCTGGAGGACCACGACGCGGTTTTAATGAGACTTGAGTCGTGTGGGATGAAGGGATGAAAGGACAAAGGGATGAAAGGACAAAGTGATAAAAGGATGACGGTCCGAGGAAACGACTGCGCTAAACCGCCCTCGTCAGAACAATAATCACTTTACCGTCGTGGTGAATATCGGATCCTAGGAGCTACATGCAGAATCTGGCTGTGTCTGTGTATGCGAGCTTTCTTCACCTCCAGAGATGGAGACGATTAGAATCAGACAAAATAACCCTTTAAGTGAGAATTCCTTTTTACTCATTCAGCTTTCGACTCTATAATTCTTATTATTCTCAGGATTTTGCTCTTAATTTATCTTTAAATTCACAATGTTTTCTCCGACGACGAGAAACAGATGTCGTCTTCCTGGAAGAAACTCCAGAGGGAGGAGCTGAACGCCGGTAAAAGAAGCAGCAGGTGAAGGACTTCAACTCTAAACTCCGAGGGAAAGAGAAATGCAAGGCACAGAAGAAAAAAAAAAACCCCGAGTCAGCAAAAGGAGGCAAAACGCGCCAGAACGTCGACACGGAACCACACGACTCCAGTTCTGGAAACTGCGAGTGAGAAAAGCAAAAAAAAAAAATTTTTAAACCTCCGACGGGACCAGGAATTGAAGCGTCGTGATGTAAAAAGTCTTTCCACAAAAGGAAACTTTGAGAAACTGAAGGAAAGAGACGCTTGTGTTAGAAACACTCCTGCTGCTGTCCGTGGTGCTGAAAGGCTGACGGGACGAGTCACCCAAGACTGGAGAGCGGGAATGTCAAAGTGTTCAAAGTGTTCAAAGTGTTCAAAGTGTTCAAAGTGTTCAATGTGTTCAATGTGTTCAATGTGTTCAGGTCAACATGTCTGAGGCATTTTCAAAAAGTACTCTATAGTTGCTTCCTGTCATGTTATTTTTTTTTTTTTTATTCAAATCAAGTCGGACGTGGAACAAGAAGGTATCGGACAGGAAATGTAACGTCTTCCTCTAATTCACGTTCTGATGAAGGAGCTTTTATTGTCTTGATTCTTCACACAGTAATCGAACTGATTTGATTTGTTGTAAAGTTGCTAATAGGAACAGAAAACACAAGATTAATCTCTCTGTCCTTTTTGTTCATGTATGGATGACAAATTATATATATAATATATATACATATATATATATATATATATATATATATATATTATATATATATATATTGTGAAATGGCATAACATAACATGAACAAATAAATAAATAAATGAGTAATTAACCACAAGTCGCACCAAATAACAAAAACAAAAAAGGGCGTAGTTACGTGATGCACCTGAACGCACCACCCCAGTATCGGCGTCACGAAGCTCATTAACTCGTTAAAAAAATCCATAAATTAGCCTCATTGCTGTTTGAGCTGCAGGATTCAAGGCGGCTTATAGTCTGGGGAATTACGGTAATTTGTACTAGTTTGTTGGACAACAGGCTACTAATTAATACTCGTTTAACTCCTGCGCATAACCTGCGTTTACGTTATGATGTCACTTGTTATTGTGGGGAAAAGTCACAAGTATAAATATATAAATCAAGCAAGAAATGAAAGAAACCAACACAAGTTTGCATTCGATTAAAAATGAATAAACGTGAGACGGCAGTAAATCGGCGCCATGGCGGAGCGCTAGCCACCTAGCCACTTAGCGCCTTAGCGTAGCTCTCATGTAGCTGCCAACATGTCGACGACCCTGACAAGAACACGTTGCTGGAGATCACAACACTTCATGAACACAATCTGAGGGAATTTTTATCTCATTTTTCTCTTACGGATAAAAGAATATATTTGATGTACGATGTAAACTTGCTATGCTAGCCCTCAAAGTCCAACACGGGCAGAACAACACATGAAATCAAGATAAACACGAGTTTGACGGATTGTATTGAAACAACCTGATACGTTTATTCACATCCTCCTTTAAAGTCCTAGCGGCTCCCGCTAGCTCGGGCGGCTAGCGGCTATTGTCTGTTCCTTCCTCCCTCCCTCCCTTCCTTCCTTCCTTCTTTCCTCTCTCCCTCCCTCCATCCCTCCTTCCTTCTTTCCTCCCTCCTTTCCTTCCTTCTTTCCTCCTTCCTTCCTCCCTCCTTTCCTCTCTCCCTCCCTACCCTTTCTTCCTTCTTTCCTTCCTCCCTCCCTTCCTTCCTTTCTTCCTTCCTTCTTTCCTCCCTCCCTTCCTTCCTTTCTTCCTTCTTTCCTCCCTCCCTTCCTTCCTTCCTTCTTTCCTCCCTCCCTTCCTTCCTTCCTTCTTTCCTCCCTCCCTTCCTTCCTTCCTTCTTTCCTCCCTCCCTTCCTTCCTTTCTTCCTTCTTTCCTCCTCCCTTCCTTCCTTCCTTCCTTCCTCCCTCCCTCCCTTCCTCCCTCCCTTCCCACCATCAAGGTTCATAAAAACACCAACTACAATTTCAAAACACTGTAAAAACTTATTACACAACAGATCGAGATCTGCACAACTCATGACATCACACATAGGCTCCGCCCACGAAGGAGAAGGATTCCCCCGACTTCCTCGACTGAGATTCAAAATTCAAGCAACTTTGTTAAGCGACAACAGTGGAGGAGCAGAGTCGGAGGAACCTTACAAGTAGAACCACAACTATCGTTTTTTTTACAAAGCAGTGTTTTACATTTCACTGGGACTTTAAATAAAACAGTGTTTTACATTTCACTGGGACTTTAAGTTTCTGTTAAAAACCAAGAAGTAAAACTACAAGATCACAACCCAGTACTGAGAATCTGCCGTCACTGTGGATTTACGCAGATGAACGTATGAATTCTGGCCGCTTCGTGTAGAACTGAGCCGAGGCAGAATGAAACTCAGCGGTTCTCCAGGAAGCAGCCAGGAAATGACATTTATATTAAAATGTTAATCAAGCCGACATAATTGGCGATTTGATGACACTGGGAAGCCATGTTTAGTTTTAATGAACGACGCCGGGGCTTTATGGGCTGGCAGCTGTGCAGAGAGCAGGACCACTTCCCGTCCAGACTGCCGATTCATTCCAGGTAATAAAGGAACTTGTGGTTCTGCGGGGGGGAAACGACCGGGCGTTGCTCCACCCCCCTCCCCCGACAGGGTGGGATTCTTCATTTTATGGTGGCACAAGTACCGAGGATGAGACGTTGATGGATATTGAATTGTGTTTTGTTTTTTTTAATGGTTGGGGGAAGCGTCTGTTTCAAATACGAGCCGGGAACACTGGTTCACGGAGCTCCGCCCCCCTGGAGCCCCGCCCCCCTGGAGCCCCGCCCCCCCCTGGAGGCGCCCGACCTTCATCCTGTCATCAGGAATGTTCTGGAAGTTAAATGACGAGACGTATTTCCGCAGAGGGAATAAGAGCGAAAGTCACTGTGAACTTTCTGTAGAAAAAACCGGATTTTTTTTTCTCTAAATCCTTTGATCATGAATCAATTCAGCCTCGAAACTTTGACGTGGAAATCGTTCAGGGCAAAAAATTATGAGGTTTAATAAGTGCTGGTGTCGCCATCAATCAATCAATCTTTGTTAATTGATTTCTTAATAAAGCCCTCAAGGTGAACAAAGAGCTTTCCATCAAATCAGAATGACGGGAACGCGAGAAAAAACATACAAATATGAATAAAGTACAATAAACTAATGAAATGATACAAAAAAGATCAAACCAAACATAATAAATAACAATTTTAATTACAATTAAAATAAATAAAATAAATAAAATAAATAAAATAAATAAAATAAATAAAATAAATAAAATAAATAAAATAAATAAAATAAATAAAATAAAATAAGATAAGATAAAATAAGATAAAATTAAATAAAATATAATCAAATAAAATGAAATAAAATCCAGTCTAAATAAATAGGAGCTTGGATTTAAGTCGGTAATTGTGTGTATTGCGTTTTCATTTCAGAAGAGTTTCACGTTTACACAGCAACGTTTTGAAAACTAAAGAACCAAACTGAAGAACCAGACTGGAGAACCAGTCTACAGACTGAAGAACCAAACTGAAGAACCAGACTGGAGAACCAGTCTACAGACTGGAGAACCAAACTGGAGAACCAGTCTACAGACTAAAGAACCAGACTGAAGAACCAGACTGAAGAACCAGACTGAAGAACCAGTCTGGAGAACCAGTCTGGAGAACCAGTCTACAGACTGGAGAACCAGACTGGAGAACCAGTCTACAGACTGAAGAACCAGACTGGAGAACCAGACTGGAGAACCAGTCTACAGACTGAAGAACCAGACTGGAGAACCAGCGATCAGCAGCAGCGACGGTGACGGAGAGTCTGAGGAACTGTGCAGCTTCTATTAGCTGCTCTGTGATGTACTGCTCACACACACACACACACACACACACACACACACACACACACACACACACACACACACACACACACACACACACACACACACACACACACACACACACACACACACACACACACCGGTTCCTCTCGACACCCTCCCCCATCCCCCCCTCTGCATCGCCCTCCTCCCTCACACACCTCACACCCTCCGTCAGTCACCATCCATCACACTGGACCTCCACAGATGGGCTTGCAAATAGTGCGCGCACACACACACACACACACACACACACACACACACACACACACACACACACACACACACACACACACACACACACACACACACACACACATACACACACACACACACACACACACCCCGGCGGAGGAGGAAAACCCAATTAGGATGCGATTAAGAGTCATCAGATCTACCTGGGAGACGTCGCCTGGCGCCGCCAAAACAAAGCGGCACGCGGGATGGAGGGATGGAGGGGCGGAGGGATGGAGGGATGAGGGGTGGAGGGATGGAGGGGTGGAGGGGTGGAGGGGTGGCGGTGGAGGAAAAGAAGGAGGGAAAAAAAGGATAAAATCCCAGTATTCACTCACTTCCTGCAGTCTTGAGCTGCCGGCTTCTCATCGGCGCCGAGGAGGAAGACGAAGACGAAGACGACGACGATGATGATGATGATGATGATGAAGGGAAGCCGCCGGTCCAGACAGGAAACTCTTCAAAGTTAAAGAGAAAAAAAAAGTGTTTTTCGGTCACGTCAACAAGTCTTCCCGCGGGGGGGGGGGGGGGGGGCTGACGGAGGAGGAGACGCCTCCTCCTCCTCCACCTCCTCCACCACCACCGTCCCGCTCCGCCCTGCCGACTCCCCGTCCTCTTCCTCCTCGCCGCCCGGAGAACCTTTCCCGCCGCTGGCTGAGGCGCGAGGGGGAAAGCGGCAGATCGAGGTGGGAGAGAGAGAGAGAGAGAGAGAGAGAGAGCGAGGGAGGGAGGGATGGAGGGATGGATGGAGGGAGGGGGGGCGGATGAGGGGAGGGATGCTGGCGGCTCACATCGTGAGAGAGAAGTCGTAATCCGTGCTTCGGCTGCTTCTCAGCGAGGGAATCGAGCCGCCAGAGGAGGAGATGAAGAGGAGGAGGAGGAGGAGGAGGAGGAGGAGGAGAGAGGCAGTCGTGAATGAGTGGAGGATGCACGCCCTCCCTCCCTCCTCCTCCCTCTCTCTCTCTCTCTCTCTCTCTCTCTCACACACACTCCTCCCCCGCCCTACCACAGATTGCATTGCACTGATGAAATTTTAATGGTTCTTTTAGGAAGAATGATGAACCGAACACACCTAGAGAACACACACACACACACACACACACACACACACACACACACACACACACACACACACACACACACACACACACACACACACACACACACACACACACACACACACACACACACACACACACACACACGTGTGAGGACAGTGTGTGTTCCTCTGCTCCGTGTGTGTGTTTCTTTTCATACTCCCACACTCTGATTCACTCACACACACACACTCCTCTCTTCATCTGCACAGCAACATCAAAAACACACACACACACACACACACACTCTCCCGTCGCAAAGTGAAGTGGGGGGAGTAGATCCAACCCATCCTCAAAATGCTCTCTGGGTGTACACACACACACACACACACACACACACACACACACACACACACACACACACACACACACACACACACCCCAACGTAGTGAAACAAAGAGCGGAGAGGCAGCACGAGGAGGCAGCAGGAGAAACACCCCGATGGGAGGAGAGACGAGAAGCGTCTTCAAAGACTCTTCCTAGGAGGAGAAAGAGGAGGAGGAGGAGGAGGAGGAGGAGGAGGAGGAGGAGGAGGAGGCTGGAGTTCCAGGTAAAAATAAATCCCAACCAGTCAAAAGATGCAGCAATGCAGATGATACCTTTGTACTTGGAAAAGATCAAAGGGACGAAAGAGGCTGATTTTTATGACATCATACTTTGAAGGGTCGCGTGAAGGAAGCTCTAATGATGTCTTCATAGATGTATTGCCATAGAGCGTGTTTTTTTTAACAGCCCATCTCGAACTTCAAAGTAGTTCCTAAACCAGCGACACATCCGCGGAAAAAAGTTGGAAACTTTCTACATTTAAAAAAAACAATAATTGTTCAGACTCTAGTTAAAACTAATCAAATTAATTTTAGGATTTTTTATTTTCCTTTATTGATCCGTTAGAACCACGTTGAGATTAATAATCTCTTTCATGTCGGATCGTCCTGCTGGCAGAACGAGTTGCATGAAAGATGTTTGATTCCTTCTTTTCCCAAACTGGGATTCATTAATTCCATCTGTCCACAAACTACGGAAACATTTCACCACAATGCTGAGTGTTCTAGTTTTTACAATGAAACCACACACACACACACAAATACCCTGGAACCATTAACAGTGGAAAGCACACAAACATTTGGATTGTGATATTACTGTGACTGTCAAAATAAAAGCGCCAATTCAATGAGAACATGTCGCTACATATAGTAATTACAGCTAATCACATTCATCAAAATATTTTCCAACTATCTAGACAGTAACATTATTTTCTAGATTAAACCAGTCTGAGCAGCTCTATCTAGACAGTAACATGATTTTCTAGATTAAACCAGCCGGAGCAGCTCTATCTAGACAGTAACATGATTTTCTAGACTAAACCAACCTGAGCAGCTCTATCTAGACAGTAACATGATTTTCTAGATTAAACCAGCCGGAGCAGCTCTATCTAGACAGTAACATGATTTTCTAGATTAAACCAGCCTGAGCAGCTCTATCTAGACAGTAACATGATTTTCTAGACTAAACCAACCTGAGCAGCTCTATCTAGACAGTAACATGATTTTCTAGACTAAACCAACCTGAGCAGCTCTATCTAGACAGTAACATGATTTTCTAGACTAAACCAACCTGAGCAGCTCTATCTAGACAGTAACATGATTTTCTAGATTAAACCAGCCTGAGCAGCTCTATCTAGACAGTAACATGATTTTCTAGACTAAACCAACCTGAGCAGCTCTATCTAGACAGGAACATGATTTTCTAGATTAAACCAGCCTGAGCAGCTCTATCTAGACAGTAACATGATTTTCTAGATTAAACCAGCCTGAGCAGCTCTATCTAGACAGTAACATGATTTTCAAGCAGGAGTATAAATTAGCAGGTAGGCAACAACAAAATAACATGATTTTGATAATTGAACGAAAAAGTCTTTGAAGGCGCCACGTTGCTCAAGCTATGAATGGAACCAACAACCCTGCTGACAAGGTCACAGTCTGTAAGGCAAGGGCAGCTGGGGGTCGCGCTGTAGAGCGGCTCTGACACATCTGGAATCACAATGTCCACATGAAAGAGCATCGGCAATGAGTGAAATCCACCAAAAGCAAGCGTGAAGTGGAACTCTCCGAATGTGAAGACGAGGGAAGCGCCGGCCTCCCTGCAGAAGGTGCATGTTGCTCCGCCGGCCCCCTGCTGTGCAGAGTGACAGAGGAGCGTCGAGCCACAGGAGACGGATAATGAGATGAAGGCGGCTCTAAAAAAAAAATTTAATAAATAAAAAACTTCACTTCTCTATTTTTCCTCGGAGCTCCGATCGGCACACATCCCAGCAGGAGGAAACGCAACAAAGATCCCAGAGAGAGAAGAGAAAATGGGATTTGTTCCCATTTAAGATGCAAAAAAACCCCCAAAGCGCGACGATAATCGTCGTCTGAGTTCTCTGCTTCGGAGAGAAACGGGAAGTTTCCGACTGCAGATCCTGGCCGGTGGTTCGTCCAGCAGGAAGTTTCAGCGGTGAAGAAACACGGCGCAGTTTATAACACTGCAGCAAAACACAAACAAAAGTTTTGAGGAAACGGGATGAACTCCACGTCACCTCTCTCTCCCTCTCTCTCTCTCCTACCTAGAAACACAGACGTGGAGTAAAAACATCAGGCGGTTCCCAGGAGGCCGACTTTACAAAGTCCTGAAGAGAACCTGCAGCCTTCAAGCTTCTTGTGTTTCTACGTGTTTGACTCTACGATGGGAGGGAACCCGTCAAGTAAGACGTCAACCATACCGGGACGCGCTGCAGAGCCGAGCGGCAGGGAGGTTTGATGCAAACCGTCGGAAGACGTGAGGCGTCGTCTTTCCCCGGAAACGAAACAACAACAAGGTGAAGCAGCAGGTTGTGGTTGTTCCCCTGGAGAGCCTGGAGAACCACGGGGTTCCAGCTGCATCAGTCACAAGAGAACCAGATGAGATTATTAAAAAACACTGAGGACGGGAGGTTGAACGTTTGATCAGAGAGGAAAATGTTGTGGAACTTGAGGGAATTGGGGACAAACTCCTGGGATCAAACGCCGACGAGGAGCTGAAGCAAAAGGTTCAAAGCTTCTAGTTGTGAACATTTTTACATTTTATCAAATAAACAATCAAATAATTCACCGACAGAAAAAAAAGAAAAACAGAAAACAGCTGTGATGTTTTACTGATGCATCTAAAAATAAATTAATTAATAAAAAGGCCAAATCCAATTAAGCAGTTGTTATTGCAAGTGACCTTTCACCCCATTATTATCAGCTTCCTGCCTTCAGGCTGCAACTTCCTGCCTTCAGGCTGCAGCTTCCTGCCTTCAGGCTGCAGCTTCCTGCCGTCAGGCTGCAGCTTCCTGCCGTCAGGCTGCAGCTTCCTGCCTTCAGGCTGCAGCTTCCTGCCTTCAGGCTGCAGCTTCCTGCCTTCAGGCTGCAGCTTCCTGCCTTCAGGCTGCAGCTTCCTGCCGTCAGGCTGCAGCTTCCTGCCTTCAGGCTGCAGCTTCCTGCCGTCAGGCTGCAGCTTCCTGCCGTCAGGCTGCAGCTTCCTGCCTTCAGGCTGCAGCTTCCTGCCGTCAGGCTGCAGCTTCCTGCCTTCAGGCTGCAGCTTCCTGCAGCTTCCTGCCTTCAGGCTGCAGCTTCCTGCCTTCAGGCTGCAGCTTCCTGCCTTCAGGCTGCAGCTTCCTGCAACTTCCTGCCTTCAGGCTGCAGCTTCCTGCCTTCAGGCTGCAACTTCCTGCCTTCAGGCTGCAGCTTCCTGCCTTCAGCTGCAGCTTCCTGCCTTCAGGCTGCAGCTTCCTGCCTTCAGGCTGCAGCTTCCTGCCGTCAGGCTGCAGCTTCCTGCCTTCAGGCTGCAGCTTCCTGCCTTCAGGCTGCAGCTTCCTGCCTTCAGGCTGCAGCTTCCTGCCGTCAGGCTGCAGCTTCCTGCCTTCAGGCTGCAGCTTCCTGCCGTCAGGCTGCAGCTTCCTGCCTTCAGGCTGCAGCTTCCTGCAGCTTCCTGCCTTCAGGCTGCAGCTTCCTGCCTTCAGGCTGCAGCTTCCTGCAACTTCCTGCCTTCAGGCTGCAGCTTCCTGCCTTCAGGCTGCAACTTCCTGCCTTCAGGCTGCAGCTTCCTGCCTTCAGCTGCAGCTTCCTGCCTTCAGGCTGCAGCTTCCTGCCTTCAGGCTGCAGCTTCCTGCCGTCAGGCTGCAGCTTCCTGCCTTCAGGCTGCAGCTTCCTGCCTTCAGGCTGCAGCTTCCTGCCGTCAGGCTGCAGCTTCCTGCCTTCAGGCTGCAGCTTCCTGCCGTCAGGCTGCAGCTTCCTGCAGCTTCCTGCCTTCAGGCTGCAGCTTCCTGCCTTCAGGCTGCAGCTTCCTGCCTTCAGGCTGCAGCTTCCTGCAACTTCCTGCCTTCAGGCTGCAACTTCCTGCCGTCAGGCTGCAGCTTCCTGCCTTCAGGCTGCAACTTCCTGCCTTCAGGCTGCAGCTTCCTGCCTTCAGCTGCAGCTTCCTGCCTTCAGGCTGCAGCTTCCTGCCTTCAGGCTGCAGCTTCCTGCCGTCAGGCTGCAACTTCCTGCCTTCAGGCTGCAGCTTCCTGCCTTCAGGCTGCAGCTTCCTGCCTTCAGGCTGCAGCTTCCTGCCTTCAGGCTGCAGCTTCCTGCCTTCAGGCTGCAGCTTCCTGCCGTCAGGCTGCAGCTTCCTGCCTTCAGGCTGCAGCTTCCTGCCGTCAGGCTGCAGCTTCCTGCCTTCAGGCTGCAGCTTCCTGCAGCTTCCTGCCTTCAGGCTGCAGCTTCCTGCCTTCAGGCTGCAGCTTCCTGCAACTTCCTGCCTTCAGGCTGCAGCTTCCTGCCTTCAGGCTGCAACTTCCTGCCTTCAGGCTGCAGCTTCCTGCCTTCAGCTGCAGCTTCCTGCCTTCAGGCTGCAGCTTCCTGCCTTCAGGCTGCAGCTTCCTGCCGTCAGGCTGCAGCTTCCTGCCTTCAGGCTGCAGCTTCCTGCCTTCAGGCTGCAGCTTCCTGCCGTCAGGCTGCAGCTTCCTGCCTTCAGGCTGCAGCTTCCTGCCGTCAGGCTGCAGCTTCCTGCCGTCAGGCTGCAGCTTCCTGCCTTCAGGCTGCAGCTTCCTGCAGCTTCCTGCCTTCAGGCTGCAGCTTCCTGCCTTCAGGCTGCAGCTTCCTGCAACTTCCTGCCTTCAGGCTGCAACTTCCTGCCGTCAGGCTGCAGCTTCCTGCCTTCAGGCTGCAACTTCCTGCCTTCAGGCTGCAGCTTCCTGCCTTCAGCTGCAGCTTCCTGCCTTCAGGCTGCAGCTTCCTGCCTTCAGGCTGCAGCTTCCTGCCGTCAGGCTGCAACTTCCTGCCTTCAGGCTGCAGCTTCCTGCCTTCAGGCTGCAGCTTCCTGCCTTCAGGCTGCAGCTTCCTGCAGCTTCCTGCGTCAGGCTGCAGCTTCCTGCCGTCAGGCTGCAGCTTCCTGCCTTCAGGCTGCAGCTTCCTGCAGCTTCCTGCCTTCAGGCTGCAGCTTCCTGCCTTCAGGCTGCAGCTTCCTGCCTTCAGGCTGCAGCTTCCTGCAGCCCGGCTCCTTCCAGAGGAGCAGTAGTGGCTGGGCGGCGCCGCTCCAAACAAACGGGAGGCCAATTAAACGTGAAGCTTGGCGGGAACGACGCCAGTGAGACGAGCCAACAACTCGTTTTCTCTCCGGAGCGCAGCAACATTTTATAATTCCCTTCTACAGATATTTTATTGACACGGCGGCTAAAATAATTGAAAGAACATTTTCCCATTCATGACGACGTCCACGTTTTACATTTTGTAATTTAAACACAAAGCAGTGGGACTATTTTAGATGAAGGCGGATTAATGTGCAATAATGTGAACGTTCAGAACACATCAGACCGTGTTCTTCCAGAATTCAGATCCAGAATCAATCTAATGTTAAAAAAATACTTTAGTTCCACATTGAACCTTCTTGTGTCCAACAACAACTTACAACAAAATAAAGGATAAAGATGGCGGATAAAGACGATAGATAAAGAAAGATGGCGGCTAAAGATGGCGGCTAAAGATGGCGGCTAAAGATGGCGGCTAAAGATGGTAGATAAAGAAAGTAGGTGGATAAAGAAACAGAAGGTGGATAAAGAAAGAAGGTGGATAAAGAAACAGAAGGTGGATAAAGAAACAGAAGGTGGATAAAGAAAGAAGGTGGATAAAGAAAGAGGTGGATAAAGAAAGAAGGTGGATAAAGAAAGAAGGTGGATAAAGAAAAAGGTGGATAAAGAAAGAGGTGGATAAAGAAAAAGGTGGATAAAGAAACAGAAGGTGGATAAAGAAATTAGGTGGATAAAGAAAAAGGTGGATAAAGAAAGAGGTGGATAAAGAAAAAGGTAGATAAAGAAAGAGGTGGATAAAGAAACAGAAGGTGGATAAAGAAATTAGGTGGATAAAGAAAAAGGTGGATAAAGAAACAGAAGGTGGATAAAGAAAGAGGTGGATAAAGAAAAAGGTGGATAAAGAAAGAGGTGGATAAAGAAAAAGGTGGATAAAGAAAGAGGTGGATAAAGAAAAAGGTGGATAAAGAAACAGAAGGTGGATAAAGAAATTAGGTGGATAAAGAAAAAGGTAGATAAAGAAAGAGGTGGATAAAGAAAAAGGTAGATAAAGAAAGAGGTGGATAAAGAAACAGAAGGTGGATAAAGAAAGAGGTGGATAAAGAAAAAGGTGGATAAAGAAACAGAAGGTGGATAAAGCAAGAGGTGGATAAAGAAAAAGGTGGATAAAGAAACAGAAGGTGGATAAAGAAAGAGGTGGATAAAGAAAGAAGGTGGATAAAGAAAGAAGGTGGATAAAGAAAGAAGGTGGATAAAGAAAGAGGTGGATAAAGAAAGAAGGTGGATAAAGACAGGATTAGAGCAGAGAGATAAAGACGAGGGAACGGGATTATCAGAAGGAGGTAAAGGGATAATTGGTCTCTTAGTCTGTTCCAGCACAATATTGTATGGGGGGGTGGGGGGTGTTCGGGGGGGGGGGGGGGGGGGCGTGTCGGGGGAGGGGGGGCGTGTCGGGGGAGGGGGGGGTGTTTCGGAGGAAACCATCACCAGGAAACAATAAATGAGAGCTAATAAAAGCTCCATCAGGAGGATTAGTGAGATGATGAATAATTGAGCTCCCTGGTGGAGGAAGAGTCTCCGTTTCCTCTCAAACTGACCTGTAAACCTTCAGCATTCACATTTACACCTGCAACTGTTCCTTTATTTCAAAACGTCCATGATGGATTATTATATCGGTGGATGATTTCTACACTCAGTTAAAAATGTTCATCTTCAGAGATGCAGCAGATAAAAGCGTGACATCAAAGACATTTAGCCTGTTAGCATTAACCAATCGATCTTTATTCATAAAGCACTTTAAAACAATCACAGGGAGTCGAACTGCGGCACACAGAGGAAACCCTAAAAACACTTAAAGTACAATAAAGATCTAATCCGACGTTAATATCAGAACGACAAAGAAGCTAATTATTTGCATGTAAATGACCCGATTAATGAAACAGTTCAGGGGTTGTGAGAAGATTAAATCAGATGAAAGAGCAATCAGAGCAAAGTCAATATCACAAATTAGAGCCGTACATCAAATATATTATCGTGACGATTGCGCAATACAAATATCCCCTTTTATTGTGCAGCTGTGTAAATACACAATAAAATCTATTCATATATAGATTGTTGTTAAAAAGGTTCTTAAAATATGAAGCACTAATGTAGAAATAGAAGGACGCAATGCAGACAAGTCAAACTGTGACTCTATAATAAATATTACAGGACTTTATAATCTAGAATTCAAAGTAGAATGTGTGATGAAAATGTCCATATTTTAACAAAACCAAACAATTACGACAGAAAACGACTCCAATCTCAAAATAAAACCAATTTAATGAAGTCGTCTTTTGGGAAATACAGTGAAAAGTATAAAAATAAAAATTCTCTGTATTATTTGAAATGTGGCTGGACGAGGGCGTCCTGCCGCGTTACGACTCTGCTATTATTAAAACTGTGCAAATATTCAGAAAACTGCCACTTTTAGTAATATTGTTGGAATATTTGCCGTTGATTGAAACCTGCAGCGTGTCGCTTGGCCTTTAAAGAAAACGTCAATATTGAAAAAAAACGCACTGAAATAATCAGTGAAATGGGCGACGAGACGTCTGAAGTGTGTTTTTTTGAAATGTTCCATCCAGATGTGGAACATTTTTTGTTTTGTGGGAAAAAAGAAGCAAAAGCTCGGAATGAAATAAGAGCAGACGACGGCAGAAATAATAATAATAATAATAATAATCAGGCGTGAAAGAAGTGGCTGCAGGAGAGAAACTGAATCATTTGAATTTTGGCATAAAGAGGAAGTTCTTCATCATCATCATCATCATCTTCATCATCATCATCGGCTTCACGTGAAGCCGCTGATGTGCGCCGGTCACGCTGCTCCGGCAGCCAGAGGCTGTTTGGTGCAAATTCAATTCCAGCGACGGCGGAATTTACGTTAAAAAAATAGAAAGAAAAAAAGAGAGACAAGTAAGCAATTTAATTAAATTGCCGTTCCGGTCACGTATCTTAAATTACCTGCCAACATCATGCAAATGGTGGAGAAGAATAAAAAAATAAAAAACTAACGGCTGCTGGAGGGATGAAGCTCGACTGGCGGGAAAACTGGTGACACACACACACACACACACACACACACACACACACACACACACACACACACACACACACACACACACACACACACACACACACACACACACACACACACACACACACACACACACACACACGACGGTTCCTCTCAGGACAAAGTGAAGGAGAAGAGAGGAAAGGGAAAGGAGATGAAAGGACAAGAGCAGAAAGGAGATGAAAGGAGAAGAGGGGAAAGGAGAATAGGAGATTAAACGAGATGAAAGGAGAAGAGAGGAAAAGAGGAGGGAAGGAGAGGAAAGGAGAAGAGAGGAAAGGAGGAGAGGAGAGGAGATGAAAGGTGAAGAGAGGAAAGAAGAAAAGAGAAGAAAGGAGAGGAAAAGAGGAAAGGAAAGGAAAGGAGAAGAGAAGAAAGGAGATGAGAGAAGAGAGGAAAGGAGAAGAGAGGAGAGGACAGGAGAAGAGAGGACAGGAGAAGAGAGGAAAGGAGAAGAGAGGAGAGGACAGGAGAAGAGAGGAAAGGAGAAGAGAGGAGATGAAAGGAGAAGAGAGGAGAAGAGAGGAGAGCTGCAGCGGCGTCGTTCAGCGGCGGTGAACTTGTCGACGTGTCGGATCGCGGTCGACGCTCAATTGAATTACAAGCTGCCGCCTCGGAGCGCAAAGCTTTGATGGCGGCGGGGAGGTGAAGGTGAGGCGGATAATAGGAGGGGGGAGGGGGGAGGGGAGGTTAACATTATGTTCAGGCTGTGGGGGGAGGATGAGACTTCCACCCTGATGAGACGGACTGATGGAAAACTACAACCTCAGAGGGAGGGAAGACTTCACGTCCTGCATGTGTGGCGGTTCATCCCTCCATCACTGAGATTAAAAGAACAACATGAAAGTAAAAAACAGAATTAAGTTTGTGGACTCCAAAGCTAAAAACTATTAAAAACGTACGTTTATAACAATTTCCCCGCATGACCTGGAACTGTTGACCGCCGGACTAAAGTCAAAATAAAATTGATGATTACCTTCAAACAAACATGGGTTCTATTGTCACTCTGGTCCAATAAAATAAAAATAAAAACTAGAACTCCATAACGACTTAATGGACAAAATGACGATGAGCGACAGAAAGCAGAGCGGAACACTGGAACGACAGTTTTTACTCTCGTACTTCGTTATGTAAAAAACTCCGTTTGCATTCATTGGTACCGATTTTGCTTGTGTGTCGTCGCCACGGTGCCGAGTCGTCGCCACGGTCCTGAGTCGTCGCCACAGTGCCAAATCATTACCACAGTCCTGAGTCGGCGCCACGGTGCCGAGTCGTCGCCACGGTGCCGAGTCGTCGCCACGGTCCTGAGTCGTCGCCACAGTGCCAAATCATTACCACAGTCCTGAGTCGGCGCCACGTTGCCGAGTCGTCGCCACGGTGCCGAGTCGTCGCCACGGTCCTGAGTCGTCGCCACGGTGCCAAGTCGTCGCCACGGTCCTAAGTCGTCGCCACGGTGCCGAGTCGTCACCACGGTCCTAAGTCGTCGCCACGGTGCCGAGTAGTCGCCACAGTGCCGAGTCGTCGCCACGGTCTTGAGTCGTCGCCACGGTGCCGAGTCGTCGCCACGGTCCTGAGTCGTCACCACGGTCCTAAGTCCTCGCCACGGTGCTGAGTCGTCGCAACTTTCACTACAGAAAATCTCTTTAGTGTAAACGTTCAGCGCCCCCTGCTGGAAATGTCTTCCTTGAAGCGGCCCGACACACACACACACACACACACACACACACACACACACACACACACACCACCTGTGAAGCAGGTGTGAATTAATAAGGTTGGCTTCTGAACCGGAGGTGTGACGCCTGGCTCACTGCCCAAGTGTGTGTGTGTGTGTGTGTGTGTGTGTGTGTGTGTGTGTGTGTGTGTGTGTGTGTGTGTGTGTGTGTGTGTGTGTGTGTGTGTGTGTGTGTGTGTGTGTGTGTGTGTGTGTGTGTGTGTGTGTGTGTGTGTGTCAGCACTGAAGGACACAGAGGTGATTTTCACGACAAGCGCTTCAGGACTTCTGTTCCAACTTTGATTAAAACCGTTTCAAGTTAAACAAACGTAATTGAGGAAAACTGCTTTCAAAGGGCATCGAGTTGATTTATTTATTTATTTTTGTCGGGGGGGGGGGGGGGGGGGGGGGTTGTGCTAAAGGTCCCCACGGACCTGTTACTGTGATAAAAAGATCCCCAGGAAACAAAATGGAATCAATTCGACCAGGAAGACAGAACATGACCAGACGAAGAACGACTCCATCGCACATCGTTCACTGGGAGGCAGATCAAAGACGTTTCCAGAAGCCTTTGAAGCGGCTAAATTAATGTAAGGAACAGGAAGTGACGATTTGGAACAAACTGATGTGATATTATGAACTTAAATATCTGCCACACTATGTTTTGTTTTTGAAATATAATTGGTGAAATTTAAATAGTACATTTTTATTATTTGTAAAAGTTCATTATTATTATTACGTACATGTCATGTACATTCATGTAAAGCGTATATATGCATGCATAAACTGTGTGTATATAACTTGTGTATCGTATATATTTAATGTGTAGAAGCTATAGTCGGTAATACTGTGTATTAATACTGTCGGTAATACTGCGTATTAATACTCCTCCTCCTCCTCCTCCTCTTCCTCCTCTCCTCCTCCTCCTCCTCCTCTCTTCCTCCTCCTCCTCCTCCTCCTCCTCCTCTTCCTCCATCACAAAGCTGTTTTACATGTATGAGGTGAGCTGCAGTGGAGCCGTGATGAAAGAGCAGAAATATAGAGCCTTGAGCTCACCTATGTAGCACCGGGACCATTCCATAATTCAACACCCCCCCCCACTTCCTCCACCCCCCGTCCGCCACCTCCTCCACCCCCCTCCACCATTTGAGCCCAGCAACCCGGCGCCTCGGCTCCGACGCCGGGACAACGGGAGGAGATGTTTTATTTCATCTGCCATTTCCAACGACGCAGCGGTAACCAGGAGCAACATTAACATTCTGCTGACACGTGTTTCTCCCCCCCACCTCCTCCCCTACCCCCCCCCCCCACCACCACCACCACCACCCCCCCCTCCCCCCCGCCAAGCATCAGACTGCAGAGCGTTGATAAGCTGTTCTCCACGTTCTGCATCCAACCAGATATTCCCCCCCCTCCCTAGCCCTAACCAAACTTCCAGAACTTTTCAAATTAAAAGCTCACTTCCATAGTTCCATTATCATTAGGCTGTTATTGGCACCACAGCGACACGCCGTTTTAGAAGCATGAAAACAGGTTTTTTTTAACAGAGGGGAAATTGTAAAACCCCGCACACTGAGCAACAAGCAGCAGAGGCAACCAGTTGCTCGACTATATTTTCTCTATAAAAGCACATTGGAATGACTAATGTATTTAAAAAACCCTTTTTAATTTAAAAAAGTCAGCAGAGGCAACCAGTTGCCAGACAAGACGGAGCAACAAGCTGCAGAGGCAACCAGTTGCCAGACAAGACGGAGCAACAAGCTGCAGAGGCAACCAGTTGCCAGACAAGACGGAGCAACAAGCTGCAGAGGCAACCAGTTGCCAGACAACAAGTCGGAGCAACAAGCAACAGAGGCAACCAGTTGCCAGACAACAAGTCGGAGCAACAAGCAACAGAGGCAACCAGTTGCCAGACAACAAGGCGGAGCAACAAGCTGCAGAGGCAACCAGTTGCCAGACAAGACGGAGCAACAAGCTGCAGAGGCAACCAGTTGCCAGACAACAAGTCGGAGCAACAAGCAACAGAAGCAACCAGTTGCCAGACAACAAGGCGGAGCAACAAGCAGCAGAGGCAACCAGTTGCCAGACAACAAGTCAGAACAACAAGCTGCAGAGGCAACCAGTTGCCAGACAACAAGTCAGAGCAACAAGCTGCAGAGGCAACCAGTTGCCAGACAACAAGTTGGAGCAACAAGCTGCAGAGGCAACCAGTTGCCGGACAAGATGGAGCAACAAGCTTCAGAGGCAACCAGTTGCCAGACAACAAGTTGGAGCAACAAGCTGCAGAGGCAACCAGTTGCCAGACAAAAAGTCGGAGCAACAAGCAACAGAGGCAACCAGTTGCCAGACAAGACGGAGCAACAAGCTGCAGAGGCAACCAGTTGCCAGACAACAAGTCGGAGCAACAAGCAACAGAGGCAACCAGTTGCCAGACAATAAGGCGGAGCAACAAGCTGAAGAGGCAACCAGTTGCCAGACAAGACGGAGCAACAAGCTGCAGAGGCAACCAGTTGCCAGACAAGACGGAGCAACAAGCTGCAGAGGCAACCAGTTGCCAGACAACAAGTCGGAGCAACAAGCAACAGAGGCAACCAGTTGCCAGACAACAAGGCGGAGCAACAAGCTGCAGAGGCAACCAGTTGCCAGACAACAAGGCGGAGCAACAAGCAGCAGAGGCAACCAGTTGCCAGACAAGATGGAGCAACAAGCTGCAAAGGCAACCAGTTGCCAGACAACAAGTTGGAGCAACAAGCTGCAGAGGCAACCAGTTGCCGGACAAGATGGAGCAACAAGCTGCAGAGGCAACCAGTTGCCAGACAACAAGTCGGAGCAACAAGCTGCAGAGGCAACCAGTTGCCAGACAAGACGGAGCAACAAGCTGCAGAGGCAACCAGTTGCCAGACAACAAGTTGGAGCAACAAGCTGCAGAGGCAACCAGTTGCCAGACAAAAAGTCGGAGCAACAAGCAACAGAGGCAACCAGTTGCCAGACAAGACGGAGCAACAAGCTGCAGAGGCAACCAGTTGCCAGACAACAAGTCGGAGCAACAAGCAACAGAGGCAACCAGTTGCCAGACAATAAGGCGGAGCAACAAGCTGCAGAGGCAACCAGTTGCCAGACAAGACGGAGCAACAAGCTGCAGAGGCAACCAGTTGCCAGACAAGACGGAGCAACAAGCTGCAGAGGCAACCAGTTGCCAGACAACAAGTCGGAGCAACAAGCAACAGAGGCAACCAGTTGCCAGACAACAAGGCGGAGCAACAAGCTGCAGAGGCAACCAGTTGCCAGACAACAAGGCGGAGCAACAAGCAGCAGAGGCAACCAGTTGCCAGACAACAAGTCGGAGCAACAAGCTGCAGAGGCAACCAGTTGCCAGACAAGACGGAGCAACAAGCTGCAGAGGCAACCAGTTGCCAGACAACAAGTTGGAGCAACAAGCTGCAGAGGCAACCAGTTGCCAGACAAAAAGTCGGAGCAACAAGCAACAGAGGCAACCAGTTGCCAGACAAGACGGAGCAACAAGCTGCAGAGGCAACCAGTTGCCAGACAACAAGTCGGAGCAACAAGCAACAGAGGCAACCAGTTGCCAGACAATAAGGCGGAGCAACAAGCTGCAGAGGCAACCAGTTGCCAGACAAGACGGAGCAACAAGCTGCAGAGGCAACCAGTTGCCAGACAAGACGGAGCAACAAGCTGCAGAGGCAACCAGTTGCCAGACAACAAGTCGGAGCAACAAGCAACAGAGGCAACCAGTTGCCAGACAACAAGGCGGAGCAACAAGCTGCAGAGGCAACCAGTTGCCAGACAACAAGGCGGAGCAACAAGCAGCAGAGGCAACCAGTTGCCAGACAAGATGGAGCAACAAGCTGCAAAGGCAACCAGTTGCCAGACAACAAGCATCTGAAGTACAAATGAATCATTTACAAGTGCTCGTGCAGCATCAAGGCGTTGTCTGGAGCAAGGCATTCTGGGTATCACCAGCAGACAGGGCCGTCCCCAAATGGCAGGACTGGGAGAAGAAGACGTGGGGGGGGGGGGGGGAGCAGGAAGCCCCGCCCATAAAATATAGATTAAACCAGTCGGCCTCTGAAAAGTAATTGTTTCCCTGGTGACCCTCTGGAGCTTCTGACGGCACCAGAGGAAAGACGGGCGGGAGGAAGAGACGCACATTTTAACAAGGCTGAGAGGACACAAAGGGACACAAAGGGACACAAAGAGACACAAAGAGACACAAAGGGACACAAAGGGACTGAAAGGGACACAAAGGGACACAAAGGGACACAAAGGGACACAAAGGGACTCAAACATGTATGTTTGTGCCGGATTATAAAAGCACAACAACTCGTCCACCGATGACCCGTCCACCGATGACCCGTCCACCGATGACCCGTCCACCGATGACCCGTCCAACAACGACCCGTCCACCAATGACCCGTCCACCAACGACCCGTCCACCAACGACCCGTCCACGACCAATTCTTCCAGCATCATCGACTTGAAGGATTTCAAAGTATATTTGACACACGAGGACGACCGAACCAGAACGAGGAACACGAATCGGGAAGAAAATAGCGGCGGCGGTCGTCCTCACATCATCCCACATCATCATCATCATCATCGGCGTTCCCGCCAGAATCACGAGAAACGG
>NC_137671.1:974968-1073348 GCF_963422515.1 Blennius ocellaris
TGCTCGACTATATTTTCTCTATAAAAGCACATTGGAATGACTAATGTATTTAAAAAACCCTTTTTAATTTAAAAAAGTCAGCAGAGGCAACCAGTTGCCAGACAAGACGGAGCAACAAGCTGCAGAGGCAACCAGTTGCCAGACAAGACGGAGCAACAAGCTGCAGAGGCAACCAGTTGCCAGACAACAAGTCGGAGCAACAAGCAACAGAGGCAACCAGTTGCCAGACAACAAGTCGGAGCAACAAGCAACAGAGGCAACCAGTTGCCAGACAACAAGGCGGAGC
Source organism: Blennius ocellaris (assembly GCF_963422515.1). Classification (NCBI taxonomy): domain Eukaryota; kingdom Metazoa; phylum Chordata; class Actinopteri; order Blenniiformes; family Blenniidae; genus Blennius; species Blennius ocellaris. The sequence goes on from NC_137671.1 coordinate 975,255, forward strand.
AACAAGCTGCAGAGGCAACCAGTTGCCAGACAAGACGGAGCAACAAGCTGCAGAGGCAACCAGTTGCCAGACAACAAGTCGGAGCAACAAGCAACAGAAGCAGCCAGTTGCCAGACAACAAGGCGGAGCAACAAGCTGCAGAGGCAACCAGTTGCCAGACAACAAGTCAGAACAACAAGCTGCAGAGGCAACCAGTTGCCAGACAACAAGTCAGAGCAACAAGCTGCAGAGGCAACCAGTTGCCAGACAACAAGTTGGAGCAACAAGCTGCAGAGGCAACCAGTTGCCGGACAAGATGGAGCAACAAGCTGCAGAGGCAACCAGTTGCCAGACAACAAGTTGGAGCAACAAGCTGCAGAGGCAACCAGTTGCCAGACAAAAAGTCGGAGCAACAAGCAACAGAGGCAACCAGTTGCCAGACAAGACGGAGCAACAAGCTGCAGAGGCAACCAGTTGCCAGACAACAAGTCGGAGCAACAAGCAACAGAGGCAACCAGTTGCCAGACAATAAGGCGGAGCAACAAGCTGAAGAGGCAACCAGTTGCCAGACAAGACGGAGCAACAAGCTGCAGAGGCAACCAGTTGCCAGACAAGACGGAGCAACAAGCTGCAGAGGCAACCAGTTGCCAGACAACAAGTCGGAGCAACAAGCAACAGAGGCAACCAGTTGCCAGACAACAAGGCGGAGCAACAAGCTGCAGAGGCAACCAGTTGCCAGACAACAAGGCGGAGCAACAAGCAGCAGAGGCAACCAGTTGCCAGACAAGATGGAGCAACAAGCTGCAAAGGCAACCAGTTGCCAGACAACAAGTTGGAGCAACAAGCTGCAGAGGCAACCAGTTGCCGGACAAGATGGAGCAACAAGCTGCAGAGGCAACCAGTTGCCAGACAACAAGTCGGAGCAACAAGCTGCAGAGGCAACCAGTTGCCAGACAAGACGGAGCAACAAGCTGCAGAGGCAACCAGTTGCCAGACAACAAGTTGGAGCAACAAGCTGCAGAGGCAACCAGTTGCCAGACAAAAAGTCGGAGCAACAAGCAACAGAGGCAACCAGTTGCCAGACAAGACGGAGCAACAAGCTGCAGAGGCAACCAGTTGCCAGACAACAAGTCGGAGCAACAAGCAACAGAGGCAACCAGTTGCCAGACAATAAGGCGGAGCAACAAGCTGCAGAGGCAACCAGTTGCCAGACAAGACGGAGCAACAAGCTGCAGAGGCAACCAGTTGCCAGACAAGACGGAGCAACAAGCTGCAGAGGCAACCAGTTGCCAGACAACAAGTCGGAGCAACAAGCAACAGAGGCAACCAGTTGCCAGACAACAAGGCGGAGCAACAAGCTGCAGAGGCAACCAGTTGCCAGACAACAAGGCGGAGCAACAAGCAGCAGAGGCAACCAGTTGCCAGACAACAAGTCGGAGCAACAAGCTGCAGAGGCAACCAGTTGCCAGACAAGACGGAGCAACAAGCTGCAGAGGCAACCAGTTGCCAGACAACAAGTTGGAGCAACAAGCTGCAGAGGCAACCAGTTGCCAGACAAAAAGTCGGAGCAACAAGCAACAGAGGCAACCAGTTGCCAGACAAGACGGAGCAACAAGCTGCAGAGGCAACCAGTTGCCAGACAACAAGTCGGAGCAACAAGCAACAGAGGCAACCAGTTGCCAGACAATAAGGCGGAGCAACAAGCTGCAGAGGCAACCAGTTGCCAGACAAGACGGAGCAACAAGCTGCAGAGGCAACCAGTTGCCAGACAAGACGGAGCAACAAGCTGCAGAGGCAACCAGTTGCCAGACAACAAGTCGGAGCAACAAGCAACAGAGGCAACCAGTTGCCAGACAACAAGGCGGAGCAACAAGCTGCAGAGGCAACCAGTTGCCAGACAACAAGGCGGAGCAACAAGCAGCAGAGGCAACCAGTTGCCAGACAAGATGGAGCAACAAGCTGCAAAGGCAACCAGTTGCCAGACAACAAGCATCTGAAGTACAAATGAATCATTTACAAGTGCTCGTGCAGCATCAAGGCGTTGTCTGGAGCAAGGCATTCTGGGTATCACCAGCAGACAGGGCCGTCCCCAAATGGCAGGACTGGGAGAAGAAGACGTGGGGGGCGGGGGGGGGGGAGCAGGAAGCCCCGCCCATAAAATATAGATTAAACCAGTCGGCCTCTGAAAAGTAATTGTTTCCCTGGTGACCCTCTGGAGCTTCTGACGGCACCAGAGGAAAGACGGGCGGGAGGAAGAGACGCACATTTTAACAAGGCTGAGAGGACACAAAGGGACACAAAGGGACACAAAGAGACACAAAGGGACACAAAGGGACTGAAAGGGACACAAAGGGACACAAAGGGACACAAAGGGACTCAAACATGTATGTTTGTGCCGGATTATAAAAGCACAACAACTCGTCCACCGATGACCCGTCCACCGATGACCCGTCCACCGATGACCCGTCCACCGATGACCCGTCCACCAACGACCCGTCCACCAACGACCCGTCCACGACCAATTCTTCCAGCATCATCGACTTGAAGGATTTCAAAGTATATTTGACACACGAGGACGACCGAACCAGAACGAGGAACACGAATCGGGAAGAAAATAGCGGCGGCGGTCGTCCTCACATCATCCCACATCATCATCATCATCATCGGCGTTCCCGCCCAGAATCACGAGAAACGGCGACGCCCTGTGGCGGCGTGACGACATGATTCACTTGCCACTTTGACGATATTCTGATTTAAACTAAACACCTGAATAAAACCATTTGTTCCACCAGAACTGCAGAAGCTCCTGAAATGGGGCGTTTCCAGGCGTTTCCCACAATGCATCACTTTGCTCAGTTTAGTTCACCGCTGCCGTCTCTCACGCCACGGTTTTCACGTTCGCCTGCAGCCGATTTGTCCCGAAGCCGCTGCTCGGAAACGACGGCAAACAACATCCATGACGGTTGTTGGAGATTGTTTTGTATTTTTTATATTTTTTTTAAATCTGTGATGTGAACCGAAAAGAGCTCATTAGTCTTCAGCGCTGCGAGTGTGTGTGTGTGTGTGTGTGTGTGTGTGTGTGTGTGTGTGTGTGTGTGTGTCCCATATGGAGGACGATTGATGTGCGTCTATAAACACACCATTTGTTTTCTGGAATGTTTGGATCATTGCGCTCGTATGTTTTCTCCTTCATCACTCAGCGTAAAGATCAAAGGCGAGCGTTCGGCGCCACGCGATGGCGAGGATTTCAGCCTGATGCTCGTCACACGTCTCCGTCGCTTACTAAAGTAAATATTGTGTATTATTGTGTGTAATTTCTTCTGGGGGACAAAAAAAGGAAGAAAAGAAAATACCATCTGTCGCTGCCAATTAGGCTTTCAAACATACAATTACCGTAATTTCTGGACTATAAGCTGCTACTTTTTTTCCCCACAAGCTTTGAACCCTTTGATCTCTCTCTCTCTCTGGTGGGTGTGGCTTATAGTCGTCGTGCCTGAACAAGCACATTATATTCCACGACATATATTTCTCAGTCTTGATTTTTTTCAGTAATTAATACTTAATATTTAACTGTGTTAACATTTAACAGACAATAAAGTTCTATTATATTATATTCTATATTCAGATGCGCCCAATAGTCCTGAAATGACGGTACTTATTTTAGATTCGGAGGTGAAACTGCCCAAAACGACAAAGTCTGGAGGTTGTAGATAAAGGTAACATAGGATGAGTGTCGGGGTTTAACATTTACACGTCTTTTATGATACAATCAATGGACGTTCGAAAGACAAAACCGTAACGTGGAAGTTTTGCTTCTCCTCCGACTCGACTGACGTCCTGCGATTCTCCGTCTGGAAGGATTCCAGGATCTCTGCTCTCTGGCGGGACGAAGATTCAATAAAGCGGCACTGCAGCAACAACAAATGCAAAACCTTCGCCCGTCTGAACGACTCCCTGAACGACTCGGGGACTTAATCCTCGGGATAATCTACTTTGACAGCGCAGAGGAAACGATCAATAACCGCCGTGGGACAGGAAGCTGACTTTTGCCGCTCAGTATTGGTGGTTTCCTTTAACTGTACGGTTTTACCCTTCTTTTCTTTTTAAATCTATAAAATACGGCTTCACAAATTAGTTAAAACGGCAAAATCCTCAAGTGTACAACTAAAACCTGACACTCAAAGAGAGAGTGAGCGAGCGAGAGCGAGAGAGAGAGAGAGAGAGAAACTTCGCCGGGATCGTCCTTGATCGCCCGACCTGGCACATCTTCATTCTTCCCAGGCAGCGAATCACAGCCGACGATCAGCGGCTCCAAACCACTCAGTGCGACGAGCGAGCGAGCGAGAGAGGGAGAGAGAGAGAGAGGGAGAGAGAGAGAGAGAGAGAGATCTCCTGGGTACACCATATAAACGACTCCTCGCTCTCCAAGGACGCCCAGAGGAACAGACAATGTCAGTGAGCGGCGGTTTCTCTGAGCAACACGGTTTCCAGGATGAAGGATGACGATGATGAAGGTGTGATGAAGGTGTGACAAAAGACAAGGAGGTGAACCTGGAGGCCGACGGGAAGCAGAGAAGAAGAAGAAGAACAGCAACTCTTCTTGTTGTTGCTTCAACCCCACTGGAGAAACTCTGAACGCAGTGAAAACAAGTCAGAGAGAGAGAGAGAGAGAGAGAGAGAGAGGCAGAGAGAGAGAGAGACAGAGAGACACAGAGACAGAGAGGCAGAGAGAGGCAGAGAGAGAGAGAGAGAGAGAGAGAGAGGACAGAGAGAGAGAGAGAGAGAGACAGAGAGAGAGAGAGAGAGAAGAGAGAGAGAGAGAGGAGAGAGAGAGAGAGAGAGAGAGAGAGAGAGAGAGGAGAGAGAGAGAGGAGAGAGGGTACTGGTCAGTAGTTCTGGACGATGCAATGTACTGATGCTACTTTTTAAAAGAACAAACCTGTAGCTCCTCCCTGATCAAAGCTCTTCAGCCTCATTATACTAAAATATATTAAAACATTATATCCAAGGTTAACTAAAGATATATCAAAGATATATCAAAGAGATATTAAAGATATATCAAAGAGATATTAAAGATATATCAAAGCTCTGGGTGCAGCATCCGACTCCACATCAGATCACTGAAGGAGCCACAAAGAGGTGGAGCAGCAGAGGGTGGAGGCTCTCTGGACAGGCTGCAGCGACTTCCAGCTCCAGTGAGGCGCTAATGAGACGGCCTCCGTCACCTCCGTCACCTCCATCACCTCCGTCCAGCGAGCAGGTGGAGGGTGGAGGGCGGCAGAGGTCAAATCTGTCCAGCCAACATTCTGACAAACGTCAGAGCCGCCAGCTGTGACTGAGGAGGAGGAAGAGGAGGAGAAAGAGGAAGAGGAGAGAGGAAGAGGAGAGAGGAGGAGAGAGGAGGAAGAGGAGGAGGAGGGAGGAGGAAGAGGAGAGAGGAGGAAGAGGAGGTGGAGAGAGGAGGAAGAGGAGAGAGGAGGAGGAAGAGGTGGAGAGAGGAGGAAGAGGAGAGAGGAGGAAGAGGAGGTGGAGAGAGGAGGAAGAGGAGGTGGAGGAAGAGGAGGTGGAGAGAGGAGGAAGAGGAGGTAGAGAGAGGAGGAAGAGGAGGTGGAGAGAGGAGGAAGAGGAGAGAGGAGGAAGAGGAGGTAGAGAGAGGAGGAAGAGGAGGTGGAGAGAGGAGGAAGAGGAGAGAGGAGGAAGAGGAGGTAGAGAGAGGAGGAAGAGGAGAGAGGAGAGAGAGGAAGAGGAGAGAGGAGGAAGAGGAGAAAGAGGAAGAGGAGAGAGGAGAGAGAGGAAGAGGAGAGAGGAGAGAGAGGAAGAGGAGAGAAGAGGAGGAAGGGTGGGGTTGCTGCCCCCCCATCCTGCAGCTCAGCAGGAGAAGGTGGATGACTTCACCGTTTCCTCACGTTCTCGCCTCGAGACACACACACACACACACACACACACACACACACACACACACACACACACACACACACACACACACACACACACACACACACACACACACACACACACACACACACACACACAGTGACTTCATGTTCTAAAGCAGGTTAAATGACTTCATCTCCACTTTCTCACATGAAAGACTTCAGGAAGCTTCGCTCAGCGAGGAGCCGCGGTCCGATACCGGACGAATGCCGATACCGAACCAATGCCGATACCGAACCAATGCCGATACCGGACCAATGCCGATTCCGAACCAATGCCGATACCGAACCAATGCCGAGACCGAACCAATGCCGAGACCGAACCAATGCCGATTCCGAACCAATGCCGATACCGGACCAATGCCGATTCCGAACCAATGCCGATACCGAACCAATGCCGAGACCGAACCAATGCCGATTCCGAACCAATGCCGATACCGGACCAATGCCGAGACCGAACCAATGCCGAGACCGAACCAATGGCGATACCGGACCAATGCCGATACCGAACCAATGCCGATACCGAACCAATGCCGATACCGAACCAATGCCGATACCGAACCAATGCCGATTACTGAACTAATGCTGATACTGGACGTTTTATTAGAAAAACTAAAGTTTCAGGTTTACATGCCAACGTTTTGAAAAAGAAAAAGTGACGTTGTTCGTCTGGAGTCGACGTCGTTCAGCTACAGAAGAAAAATTTACTGACGGAGCAAAACCTCCACCTCCTCGGCGACGTGTCAGAATCCAGTCTGGAGGAAAACGAGCCAGAAAGAACGACGAAAAGCCACTGACTTGTTTTTCTCTCCATTATCTATTTGTCTGGTTTGTGGATTTGTACGTCAACGATCTATTAAAGCTGAATGAGACTTTTCTTTACGAGGAAAAGGAGGACAAAGAGACGCCCTCTTTCTCTGCTCAACAACCAGAAACGCTGACTCGGCGACAGTCGCTGGGCCGCCGGGGTTTTTCCCAGCGTTCTGCTAGAAAATCCCGCCGGAGAGAAACTCTGCTTCAGCGGGAAACAAAGGAGATGAAAGGAACCCGAAGAGTTGGCCGAGCCGACCACGAGAGGCGGAGGAGGAACCGCGGCGGAGCGCCGCCAGACCATGAAGTCAACCGGGTGCAGAAGACGAGGGGTCGTCGCCGCCGCCGCCGTTCCCCCGGCGGCAGGAAGTGACGGTCGGGGGACGAGAGGCCGTCACTGGTCAGGAGCCAAAGGCCCCGAGGAAACTGGAACTTTACCCGATGGAATCGACCCTGAAGAGGTAAAGTCGTCTTGCAAGCTTTAAACTGTTGTTGGAGACTTTCCTGTTCCCTATGACCCTACAACCCTGAACCCTACAACCCTAAACCCTATGATCCTGAACCAGGGTTTGAATCCCTACGACCCTGAACCTTGAGACCCTGAGCCAGATTTGAATCCCTACGACCCTGAACCCTACGACCCTGAACTCTACGACCCTGAACCCTACGACCCTGAACTCTACGACCCTGAACCCTATGACCCTAAAACCTGTGACCCTGCAACCCTGAACTCTACGACCCTGAACCCGGGTTTGAATCCCTACGACCCTGAACCCTACGACCCTGAACCCTACGACCCTGAACTCTACGACCCTGAACCCTGCCACCCTGCAACCCTGAACTCTACGACCCTGAACCCTATGACCCTGAACCCTGCGACCCTGAACTCTACGACCCTGAACCCTACGACCCTGAACTCTACGACCCTGAACTCTACGACCCTGAACCCTGCCACCCTGCAACCCTGAACCCTGCAACCCTGAACTCTACGACCCTGAACCCTATGACCCTGAACTCTACGACCCTGAACTCCACGACCCTGAACTCTACGACCCTGAACCCTGCCACCCTGAACCCGGCAACCCTGAACCCTATGATCCTGAACCAGGGTTTGAATCCCTACGACCCTGAACCTTGAGACCCTGAGCCAGATTTGAATCCCTACGACCCTGAACCCTACGACCCTGAACTCTACGACCCTGAACCCTATGACCCTAAAACCTGTGACCCTGCAACCCTGAACTCTACGACCCTGAACCCGGGTTTGAATCCCTACGACCCTGAACCCTACGACCCTGAACCCTACGACCCTGAACCCTACGACCCTGAACTCTACGACCCTGAACCCTGCCACCCTGCAACCCTGAACTCTACGACCCTGAACCCTATGACCCTGAACCCTGCGACCCTGAACTCTACGACCCTGAACCCTACGACCCTGAACTCTACGACCCTGAACTCTACGACCCTGAACCCTGCCACCCTGCAACCCTGAACCCTGCAACCCTGAACTCTACGACCCTGAACCCTATGACCCTGAACTCTACGACCCTGAACTCCACGACCCTGAACTCTACGACCCTGAACTCTACGACCCTGAACCCTGCCACCCTGAACCCGGCAACCCTGAACCCTATGATCCTGAACCAGGGTTTGAATCCCTACGACCCTGAACCTTGAGACCCTGAGCCAGATTTGAATCCCTACGACCCTGAACCCTACGACCCTGAACTCTACGACCCTGAACCCTATGACCCTAAAACCTGTGACCCTGCAACCCTGAACTCTACGACCCTGAACCCGGGTTTGAATCCCTACGACCCTGAACCCTACGACCCTGAACCCTACGACCCTGAACCCTACGACCCTGAACTCTACGACCCTGAACCCTGCCACCCTGCAACCCTGAACTCTACGACCCTGAACCCTATGACCCTGAACCCTGCGACCCTGAACTCTACGACCCTGAACCATACGACCCTGAACTCTACGACCCTGAACTCTACGACCCTGAACCCTGCCACCCTGCAACCCTGAACCCTACGACCCTGAACCCTACGACCCTGAACCCTACGACCCTGAACTCTACGACCCTGAACCCTATGACCCTGAACTCTACGACCCTGAACCCTACGACCCTGAACTCTACGACCCTGAACTCTACGACCCTGAACCCTGCCACCCTGCAACCCTGAACCCTGCAACCCTGAACTCTACGACCCTGAACCCGGCAACCCTGAACTCTACGACCCTGAACTCTACGACCCTGAACCCTATGACCCTGAACTCTACGACCCTGAACTCTACGACCCTGAGCTCTACGACCCTGAGCTCTACGACCCTGAACTCTACGACCCTGAGCCCGGGTTTGAATCCCTACAACTGCGACTTTAACATGAACCCAAGAAAAGAGGCCAATGCCTGAATTTCTTGGAAAACCAGCCTAATCTGAGGGAGCCAGAAATCTTAAGCGCCTGTTCTGCAGACTCACTGTCAGTACCCCCGACCCCCCCTCCCACTGACCCCCCCCTCCCAGTGACTATCTGAGGTCTGAGCCAAGGCGTAATGAACACACATCTACAGACGCCTCGATCCCACTATGTAGTCAAAGACGGAAGAGACGCAGCGGAGCTTTAAATAAAGACGACTCGTCCCGTGGAGCTGCTCGCATGGAACCACACACCGAGACGGAACGTGAGACTGAGAACGTGAGGCTGAGAACGTGATTGTCCAATTGGGAAAAGAGCTGCGTGTTCGTACAACCAGACAAACCAGCAGAACCTGATCCAGCCGATATCGGTGAATGTTTCCTTCCTGCTTTGTTCCGTCCTGCTGAAACACCAGTTCATGAAAGGAGGGCAGCCTCCCGACCCCCCCGCCCCCCTCACCCCCCCCCACCACCACCACAGGTAGGCCACGGCCCGGCGGACCGCCACAGAATAATCACCTGCAGTGAAGCGGGGGAGCACTGTTGCCATGGAAACAGCAGTTAGGAGAGCGCTCACACTGCCTCCAGTTAATTTCTCCCCAATTTATACTTCATGGCGATTCGTCCTCCAGCTGCAGTCCAGGAAGTCGTTAGCGCCTTAACGAACGCTCGGGGGCGCCGCCGTGAGGGTGAGAGGGGTCATTACACCGGAGTGTGGCGTTGAGTCAGTCCTGCTGGTCTGGACCGGGGTCTGGACCGGGGTCTGGACCGGGGTCTTGACCGAGACTGCCGTAGGAGCTGCACTCACAATCTGCTGCGTCTGTGTGAGCTGGACTGGCTCCGCCCACACACACACCCATCTATGGGAAGATGGAGGAAGTACTTCCTCTCGTGGCGCCATGTGCCAGAGCAGAGCTGGCTGGTTGTGGGAGGAGTCAAAGGGGGAGGAGTCTACCTTGATTTTGATTGGCTGAACCTCTGATGACACTATATAGGGTTTGATTTCTGATTGGAGCAACACACACAGAGAGAGAGAGAGAAAGAGAGAGAGACAGAGAGAGAGAGAGAAGACTTTCTTCACCTCCAGGGATGGAGACGATTAGCATAGTCTTTCTTTGATCTCTGATTGGCTGCTTGGAGCAACACATGTAAGAGGATTTCCAGACGGCGTCAAACTACGGCCCTGCTCCTCCTCAGGTAATGAAGGGATGAAGGGAGGTGCGGAGTGCAGCAGCCAGACGAACACGGAGGTTAAACAACGAGCCAATTAGGCGACTGGATAAACAACCAGTCTGTTTCTTCACAGGGAACAGAGGCGGGGCTATTTATAGACACGGAGTCGCTGTCGACGTCTGGGTGGAGGAAAAAAGTGCAGCAGCTGGGAAATATCGCTGACGTAGAGGAAGAGTCCCAACCAGAGGGAGGTGGAGGGAGGGGGAGGGAGGTGGAGAGAGGGAGGGAGGTGGAGGGAGGGAGGGAGGTGGAGAGAGGAAGGTGGAGGGAGGGAGGTGGAGGTGGAGGGAGGGAGGGAGGGAGGTGGAGGTGGAGGTGGGGGAAAACTGATGAACTTTACGACACGAAGGAGCTCCGACAGTTTTCACCTGCAGATTGAATTCCTTCTTCTTCTTCTTCTTCTTCCTCTTCATGTCATTGAGGTGAAATCTTCTCTTCTAAACTCCTGAATGCGTCTAAATGACGACATGAATCCATCGCAGTTCAGCTCATGACCAGACGAATACTGCAAATCCATGAATTTGACCAGAATTATGTGACGATGAGCGAATTGTATGGAAGAACTTTCACTAAAGTCGTTTCTCAAGCCGCTGTTTCTTAAACATGTTTATTTCTGTCCCCCTGCTGGAGGCGGAGCCTGAAGGGTGGACGTCCTCGTCCCTGCTCTCACCGTGTCCACGAAGAGGACGGAGTGAAGTGAGCTAGTAAGAGAAAGAGACAGATCGGGGATATGTGTGGCTGAAATTAGGGTGTTTTGCGAAGTGGAGGGACCCGCCGAGGCTCAGCCAACCGGCGGAGCCGCTCTGAGGCGTCGGATTAGGATTAGCATTAGGATTAGCATTAGGATTCCCCCTGATCACCTTCTAATGGACGTCTTTCAGGCAAACACACCCCGAAAAACCACAAACTGCCGGGGAGATTGAATCTCACTTGTGGCTGCTGAACGACTCCCGAGTCCAGAAGACGGAAGTGAAGCGGGGGGGAAGATCCTCTGGAGATCCAGGACTTAACGTCTCCCAGACAATCGGCAAATTTAGGTTTTCATTAACGAGCCTCTGAGGCTGAGGAGCTGCAGGAGGTCGTCGGTGAAATGTAAAGTGACAGACGTCAGTGTGGTTCATCTCCACCTCCTGCTACCATCTTGTATCAAAGTACTGTGTCAGTGACAGTGATGGAGAAGTTTTTGAAAAGGGAGGATTTGAACTCTGAACTGGACCCTGGACGAAAACTGAGCCAGACGAAGGCCCCGGTGGGACTGGAGGTAGAACTCAGTTGGAAAGGACAAGAGGAACTCACTGAACTGAGACAAAGTCGTGGTTCAAAGCTTTGATCTGCCTTTGATCAGTTTATGGTTGGCTGCTGCCAAGGAGTTCCCCCATTCTGGCAAACAAAGCGATTTTGACGTTGCTCCCGTTTTCCACGACGTATCGGTGTGAGGTTCGCTTTTCAAGTCTGACTGCTGTAAAAACTAAAAGCAGAGAGAGACTGAGGAAGAGATTTGTGTTTGTCTGTCTTCTACTCCTGCCAGGATCTCAGCTCTTCATCCATCAGGTCCAGGTTTCACACCGAGTGAGTCCAAATTAAAAAGAAAAAGAAATTGGGAAATACTTTTTTTCTGTATTTACTTGATTCCTGTTGATAAAACCTTGATGAGAAAGACTTTATATTGCTAATAGAGGCTACAGAGTTTACCATTTTAACATGTTCGGGTGGTGCATTTCCAGATTGTTCCAAAGAAAAAAGTGTGCCCGAGTCGTACCTACAACATACGATCGCCACGCTACCGTACGGCGTCCTTACTCACTCACACGTTATAAAGCGTGAGTTTTTCCTCTCCAGGTTCTGATGCCGCCAGCAGGGTTGCCAGATAAAACTCAATGTTTTCAGCCCAAACAATGCAAAAAAAACCAAAACACTTCAATAAAAAGCAGCGAACGTCTCAGTGGAAATCAGGTTCAACCGTCAAACCGTGTTTTACAACGCAACCAAAGTTCCTCATGCAGGGCAAAGTACTACGACGTGCTCCAGGTCCGTACGGAGGCAGGACTTGCCACGCCGACCACACGCACCTGCAGGAGCGGCGGCGGCGAGTCGTGACGCCGCTTCAGCCTCACAGGGTAACAGAACGCCGGGTTTGTCGTTGAGCGCCGGCGGAGAAGGAACCGGTGGCTTCGGACCACTTGACAGAGGTACAGGCCCCGCCCACTCCACCCCCCCCGCCCACCCCCCACCCCATCGCGCTCAAGCCAGAACCTTCGCCGCCGGACACCGTCCCTTCTTCACACTCGCTGTCCCTTTAACGGCGCTTCACACCGCCGCCGGCCCCCGAGGGACCCTGCTGTTTGGTATCCAGGCAGAAGAACCCCCCACCCGTCTGACCTGACCTTCCACTGTCCGTGTGTGTGTGTGTGTGTGTGTGTGTGTGTGTGTGTGTGTGTGTGTGTGTGTGTGTGTGTGTGTGTGTGTGTGTGTGTGTGTGTGTGTGTGTGTGTGTGTGTGTGTGTGTGTGAGAGAGAGAGAGAGAGAGGGCGGGGGATTATACGGCCGTACAGGCAGTTGTAAAAAATGACTTACGGTCCAGAGCTGTGGTTTTCTAAATGCAACAGTAGCTTCCTCCGACAGTGCAGAGCAGACGATGGGAGGGTGTTGGGGGGGTTTGGGGGGGGGGGTGTTAAGAGACAGGGTTGGAATTGATCTGCTCCAAACTGGAGGGGGAAGAAAACCAAAGGAGCGATAGCGGCCTTCTTTTCATGTACTTGTGTGGAGATTAGAGCTTAAGCTCCGACGAGCCGCGAGGCAGAAAGAAAGGAAAAGTGGAATCTCGGCGCAGAGTCGAACAAGAGCCGGATTCTCCCGCACCTTGTATCCCCCCGCGTCAAAATATGACAATCCAATTAGCGCCGCGGGTTCAGACCATCTGCCGCCGTTCACTCGGCGTCAAACCTGCGAGACGAGCAGGAAGAGGGGAAGGAAACGACCTCGACGTTTCTGCTTCAGCCACGAAGGCTTAAATGCATGTTGGGTGATAAATCACCGTCATGGCGCCTCTCACGGTGCGACGCAGGGCGCGAGCAGGGAAAGAAAGGGACCCAGAAATACCTGGAGGTATAAAACCAAAGCACCTGAAGTGACGGTCACCGCAGGGGGCGAAGCGGAGCTGCAGTTCCTCCAGTCATCCTCAACTGGAACCTCAGAATCGTTTCTATCCTCCTCTGCTGTTCCCTTCATGGCCACGCCCCCAAAATAGAGTCTGGGGCGGTACATGAAAGCGGGGGCCTCACCATCCTTCTGACTTTCTGGGTTCTAAGCAGGAGGCGTCAGAAAAGTCACCACAGGGAGAACTGGCTCATGGCGGCCAGGCGTTCATGGCGGCCAGGCGCTCATAGCCACGTCGCTTTTCGACCCTTTGATGTCGCCTCTTCCGAACATCGGGAAGCAGAATGGACCAAGCGTTGGGTTGTTGCCCACCAATAGGGAACGTGAACTGATTAGACCGTTGTGAGACAGGCTAGTTTTGCCCTACTGATGATGTGTCGTTGCCATAGTGATCCTTCGATAAGGGTTCGATAAGAGCCTCTGGACCAGGGGTGTCCAACATGTGGCCCAGGGGCAAGAACCGGCCCGCCAGAGGATCTAATCCGGCCGCCATGGGATTTTCGTTTTTTAAAGTATAAATATGAAAACTGACAGAGGCTGATCTAAAAACACTCGATTGGCAAAAATGACATTTAAAACCGTCCTTGGTCAGAATTTGACCCCCGACATTAATGCATCTGTGGAGGTCACATGACGCAACGCCTTTCACAATAAATCAACGAGTCCAACTTATGTGAAATGATACTTTAGACACGTAAACTCAAAACAATTTCCCGATGACAAATATAATAATATCTGATTTCCTTTAATATGTAAATTTCAGAATAGACAAATGGCAAATTTCTGCAAAAGGATCAAAAGGATGAAAGACTTTGACATTTGTCCGTATCTGCAGTTTAACAGGTGATGTTTGACTTGTTGGCCCTCCAGAGGTCAGATCAGGGTGGATGTGGCCCCTCAACTGAAATGAGTTTGACCCCCCTGGTCTAATCCCAGCTCACGTTCCCTGTTAGCGGGTGACCGATCCAACGCTTGGTGAATTCTGCTGTACGGTCCCCCCGTCAAACGGTAACACAGGGGTCCCAAGACGAGCTCCGGAAGGACAGAAACCTCCCGTAAGACCGGTCAAACGTCCCCACGAGACCGACTGACGCTCTTTCCAGGACACTTTAATTTCCTGGTCGTGGAGGTTTGAGTCCGACAGTTCTGAACAGAATCGTCAGGTTCTGGGACCGGAAACCCGAGAAGAGGAGCTTTATTTCATAGCAGCTGTGGTCTCAGTCGCTCACATCCTGCAACGAGCCACGACTGGATTGGATGTGATCAAACATGCTGAAGGGAAAAAAACCACCAGGGCCAAACCACAGACCGAAGCCAAACTCAATGCCTCATTGATGTTTTGGCCGATACCTTCACGAGTCTGAATGTGAGGGCTTATATAACATTATTGGCTCTCGGGGGGCCCGATGAGGTCGGCAGAACCCGGCGGCGGAACGCTAAAGGTACCGAAGGAAGAGGAACACCTGGTGCTACGAACGCTCCGAGATGCAGTGACTCAAAACGCCACGGCGAGTCAAAGCCGGCGCCTCGAGCAGGAAATGCAAACGTGGTCTCCATGCAGGCGGTGGCGACTGCCACTGTTTTCCGGAGCGTCGCTCTGCCAGTAAACTGACGCGTGACTGCTTCTCTGGGGTGTCAATGTTTTCCTGGCGACACGCCAGCGCCGCTCACTCGCGACCCGAACGGGGTCAGAGCGGCGGCCGGACGGCGGCCATCGAGCCGCGCCTCCTCCCGACCTTGTTTGGCTCTTTGATCTTCACAGACGCTTTGGTGTTTGTGCGAATCGGGAAGCAGAAAGGCTCAAACTGCGCGAGTTCGGATTCTCTCCGGGTGTCGAATCACGACTCCATTTCTCACCGGCGAGTGTCCAAAACCTCATTTCAAGCTCTGACATTTATTACTGCAGCAAGATCCCACTGGAGACGCTGGACCCCCCCACACCCCCACACCCCCACACCCCCCCACAGGGGTCAAAGACACCCTAGACTCATCAACATCAACCTCCAGAGAATCAGAGACTATTTAATAATGGGTTCCTCCCTCCATGTTTTCCAAGCCTCACAGAATGAACTATTTGCTTTCCAGGGGGGGGGGGGGGGGGGGGTGAAGGGGGGGTATTAGGGGGGTGTTGGAGACGCTGAAAGTGGCCTGTCACTCTTTGGAATCCCAACGTTCGAACCACTCTTCACGCTTGAACGGTTAGTTTTAATGGCTTCGTTGGAAATGAAGGGTTTCTCCCGTCTCCAGAGGAAGAAAAGACCCTTTCAAAATAAATTACATTAAAAAATAGGAACCTGACTTTATCTCTTACATGTGAACCGGGTTCTATTGTCGCTGCTGCATTGGAGCAACTCAGCAACCTTAATTTTAATATTTAAATAAAATTGTATTTAATTAAAAATGTTAAAAATAGAATTTAAAATTACCAAAAAAAAAATTTATTAAAATTCTAAATATTTTTTCGATTAAATAAAATAGAACACAGCTTTATTGATATAGCACCAAACACAACAAAGTGATTTCTTGCTGCAGAGAAAAATCTAACAATTCCAGACTAAATCTTTTTCAAAAACATCTCCCAGGGTGGAACTTTTCGAAAATGATCCGCCTCCTGTTTGAGCCGGGAAAATGAACGTACGTCAATGCAAAGCCCCTGCAAGGCATGGAAAGCGGCACACATGCAGCGTATGGATCTCGCTCTCGTTTGACCCCCGAGGAACATTTAAAAAAAACTGCGAAAGAATTTCAAAAAAAAAAAAACATGAAATCAATTAGAAGCTACAAGCTTGATGGAAACCGCAGCAGCAGTCCAGATGTTGATCCAGTGACTAAACCTTCTGATTAGTGGGTTAGATTTCAGCTCCTGTGGAGCAATGACATGCCGACCAGCCCCCCCCCCCCCCCCCCCCCCTCAACAGAGACACTGAGGAATCCATTAACAGCTCCTTTCGGTGGCCGACATGAATAATATGTTTAGTGGAAAACCCGCGAGGGACTGGGAATGTCCTTGGGGGGGGTGGGGTGGGGAGTGGGGGGGTGGGGGGGTGGGGGGGGGGGGGGTGGAGCACAGCCAAATGTGAATAAAGGAACGATTTAAAAGAAAATAAACTTTAAAAAAAACAGGTTTCGCCTGAGAAAGACAATCTACACCAAAATCCCCAGTTGAGCTAAGAAATACAAAATAAGAGCAGGAAATTAAATGCTTTTAAAATTCTTTAAACTTGGTGGTTTTATTTTGACAGTCACCGTAATAGCAATCCAACTTGGTAGTTGTATTTTGACAGTCACTGTAATAACCATCCATCTTGGTAGTTTTATTTTGGCAGTCACTGTAATAATCCAACTTGGGGACTAATGCTGACATTTTATTCTGGAAATTTTTAGTTTTTTTTTTTTTTTTTATATATAAAAGTATGAATCAAGTATTTTTGCTGAGTCAGGCTGATGAGTCGCCAGCTTCACGCTCATGATAAGAGCAAATCAAATCTGGGGAAATGCGACATTCATAACTATCATTTCTGTTAATGTACGTCTAGAATTCCTGTGGGATGGATGGATGGATGGATGGATGGATGGATGGATGGATGGATGGATGATGGATGGAGGACAGCGGGTAAAAGATATAACCTCCGTTAATAGAAGCACACTGCAGCTGGTTCATAAAGACATTAAAGTGGGATTTGGAGTCTCATCCTACATGATGACATCTTAATTTGGTGAATTTCCCACGAGGCTGAAAGGAAAGAAACTGGCTGATTGTAGCCGCTAATGCTAATAACATCAATCTGTGAAAATGAGCAATAATTAACGCGTATTAAAAAACCGTCCTATAAAGAGGTGCGTCGCCACCGAATTAATCCTTTCATTTTTTTTTTTTTGTTATGCAAAAATACACTTTATTGCAATTACAGGGTCTTAACCGCCGCCAAGTGATTCACATTCCTGCTAATCCCACGACGGCGACTTCCTCTATCCTCTGAAGCTCCGCGAGCCGCAGCGCTGGCATGATGTCATAATCATAGCCGGAATTCATTAATGGGAATCTAATTTCCCCCCGGCTTCGCGTGGCGTTGGATTGATCACCGCAGCTCCGCCCACCTGTTCCCGCCTCCTGGCGGCTGACAGGAAGTGAAAGTGAGACGGAATCCCTGCAACACAAACGTTCCCGCAGTGAAACGGACAGCTTGTGTTGTGTTACACCGACTGCTCTGGAAGATCCAGGATCAAAGGGAATCAAAGGCCGCGACACAAAGGGAGGCGGACGATCGTATAACAAGACGGCCGGGTTCCGCTTTGTTTTACAAAAGGTTTGTGTTTTTGACACAGCGTTTGGGACTCTGAAGGTTCAACACGTCGTGTCTGTCAGCCTCGCTTTTTAAAACAACAACAACAACAAAAAACAAAAACACTGGAAACGCCGTCGTGTGAGCGGGGCCGTCATTTCCCCCGGTTCCACAGTTTTACCCGCTTACCGCTTTAAAAAATAACAATTAAATCAAATCTCTCTCGCCATCTTTCTTCTTCGTCTTCTTCTACTTTTCTCTGGCGGCTGTCTGACTCGCAGAGGCCCCGCCCACTGACCCACACTCAGCATGCCCATTGGACAAGGCGGAAACCGCGAAGGGCTCTCATTGGTCGGTCCCGCTGTCAGTCGGTGTAACGTCAGAGGAACGCGCACTACCGCGCACGCGCCAGAGAGTCACGAGATACGAGAAGCCGTCAATGGAGAATCCAAGATGGCCGACAATATGTCCGCTTCCTGATGACCGCCGCCATCTTGATCCGAATCCCCACCACAGCACCACTGCTGGTGGGAGGCGGTACTACATGACCCACAATGCAACCGGGCTCCTGCAGAACTGAACCAGTGCGGTATCAAAATGGCGGCGTACGGCCGCTGACATGCTTGTTTGTGGACGCCGACATATTTAAAAGGACAAGTGACGTCACGGTTTCATGGATCATGTTCAGTTTGAAGAAGCACAAGAACACTGGAGAGAGAGAGAGAGAGAGAGAGAGAGAGAGAGAGAGAGAGAGACCCATCATATTCTATATTACATTTATACAAACAGCCTAGAAAAAGAAATCACTCACGATGAAAGGGGAAATCACTCATGATGAAAGGGTAAGAAGCTTTGAACACAAAGCTTAATGGAGGTTTTGAGATTCTTTATCAGCCTCTATGTATCTTCTTAAAGGTGTAGAGGAGGATGTGGATCATCAAGACTATTGGTCCTCCCAACTGTCAATCATTCTGGTGATGTATTACGTAAGGCCGTCGTACGTGCTCGTCCCCAGGTAGCGTGGATCTATTAGTTTTCGCTTTCTGCGCTTTCAGGTGTCTATGGTGAGCTACGCTTTACACGTTCTTTTAAAAAGGTTTGCTTGTGGTAAATAGACTTTCGCTAACCGGTGGCGAGTCTGACACAGTGGAAAAAGTGCATTTTTTCAAAAGGTGGAGAGGGCGGTTCTAAACTAAAGTTGGGGAAAATCCTCCTGTACACCTTTAAGAAAATGCTAAATCACTTCAATTCCATAAATGATCTGATTCTCGTAAACAAAGAAAACTTTACAAATGTAGAAGAGGATGGAACCACATTTTGAACAATTCAATTCAATGTCTCATCATAAAATCAGCCTTTGATCTCCAGGCTCAGATGGAAGAACGACCAACATTTCTGAAAAGAAACTAAACGCTGCTGTTTGAGACAATAAAGTTTACTGGTGAGGAATTATTGACCATGACATGAGGAAGAATTATTTCAGACGTCCTGAATCAGCTTTCCTTCCCTTCAGGACGACACACACACACACACACACACACACACACACACACACACACACACACACACACACACACACACACACACACACACACACACACACACACACACACACACACACACACACACACACACACTGCAGGAGGCCCTCCCCCATTATGTGTCGTTTGTTTGTTTGTTTTCCACCGCTCTCATTTCAACACGCGCCATATTTGTAAACATTCATTCATCTGTTAAAACAACATTGTACCGGGAACAAAACACACCTGGTCGTTGTTGCAGTGGAACATTTCCTCAGACTTGCACACACCTGGATCCTCCTGCAGAGCAGCTTCCTCCTCCCGGGGCAACCTGAGGGGCTGTTCCACGGGTCACGTGCTCTGGGCGGGGCATACCATTGTCACGGGGGTGTTTTACTGGTTCTGGGGGGGGAAATGTAATTTATTATGTGCAGAAGGGATTTTATTTACTAAACATGATTTCGGGTGTTTATGCATTTTGTGTTTGTTCTTTGCGGTTGTTGTTTTTCATTTAGAATGTTGTTATTGAGTTAATTGATTGATTGTCGCTGGGCTCACCTGTGGGAGGGGCCTGCAGGTAGAAAAGCCCAGGAGAGGCTGCTGGTCGGACCGCCTTGCTGGAAGGTATGGAGCCGTTGGGCTGCGCAGAGGTTCTGTGTTGTCTCCATGATTTAGCCTCTCACACTTGAAGACACTTTATTTTTTGCATTTTTTCCTGGTTTTGTTTTGTTTCGTTCTGTATTTTGGGACGCTGTAAATATTTGCCCCGTTTTAAGAGAAAGTTGAAAATCATAAAAATAACAAAACTCTATTTCTGTAAAAACGTTTGGTCCGTCTCTGTTCACCAGTCCAATATGTCGTCATGTTTCTGGGTGGAGACACTGGAAGTGTCAACACTTCATAGAGAGTTGGACGTAATGTGTCCACATCCTCACTTGATAGACTTTCCACTGATACATTTAACTAGTTGGGCTCTAGAATCCATGTCTGACGGTTTACTGTTGTTTTGTTTCAGAGCCTCATTCAACCGCCTGCAGACCCAGAAGTGAGGGAGACCTCCTCACCCTCCTCACCCTCCTCACCCTCACTACAGGTGAGGATCAGGTGTTTTGTCTATTTCACTTGAAATGGTTTCAACTTTCAGTGTATTCAAACATTAGGGTGTTAAATGTTCACCATCTCATCACCACCATCATTTCTGTGTGAATAGCTTAGCAGAGAGAAACTAGCTTGACCTTTTTTTAGCACTTCCAGGACGCACGCCCGCCAGGACGCACGCCCGCCAGGACGCACGCCCGCCAGGACGCACGCCCGCCAGGACGCACGCCCGCCAGGACGCACGCCCGCCAGGACTCTTGTTTAGATATTTACATGTTTTAAATCCTTAATTTGATCATTTCTGCAGCTTTTCACCTTGAGCTGTTAGTTTGTTTCCCCCTGGGGAGGAATAAAGCTCTCTGCTCTTCATTCAAGTGTGCTGATCATTTTGATAAAGAATAGTAACTTGACTAATTTAAATGAACTTTTCTTCTAAGACTGATGTTTAGTTAAACCCCAACTTCAGCTGGTGCCCCGATTCGTGGTGATTGAGTAAAGTCTTTGCCTTTCCTTCACAATAAGGCGTCAGTCGTGACTTACAATCTCTACATGTGTGAACGGGCTGAGAAAACGTGACAAACCTCAAGGTGGAGCTGTAGGTTTGCTTTGGTGTTGAAACCACACACATCAAAGCATCAAAGACATCCCCGGTGGACGGTGACCGTCAAAATAAAAGTGGCATCCAAACCAACGTCACCTTCATGGTTTACCAATAACGTGAAGAAGAGAGAATCTGCCAGCCGTTCGTCATCGACTCTTTTATTAGACTGTTGCTCCTCACAAAGTGCAGAAAGAAGTACTTTGATGTATTTTCATAGAAACGTTGATCATTTGCTGTTGATTAGTGAAATCGTCACCAGAACCCTCAAACCCTCCGATATGATTGACCCCTTAACAATCAATACATGCGATCGATCCGCCGACGCGTCACTTTACGGTGAAGGGGGAGGAGCCAGACTCAGCGTGAGCAGCGGAGCAGCAGGCCGGAGGTGGTGGCGAGCCACAGGCGGCCCAGGTCGTAGCTCAGGTGGGTCACCTTCATGCACTGGGACACGACGGACCAGCCGTTGCCCTGAGGGAAGGCGCTGGAGATCCCGGTTCTGCGGAGAGAAGATCAAAGGTTCTACAGTTCAAAAAGCCTCCAGACGAGTTCGGTCTCGTGGAAGCGAAGGGTCGTGAGCGGCGCCGCGGTACCTTTCGTAGGCGTAGCCGTTGGTGGACAGGCCAAACACGCTTCCGTCACTTCCGACCTTCATCATCTTCATGTTGAGGCCCGAGTATCCCTTCCAGGAAGAACTGAGACAGGAGCTGGAATTGATTCCCTGTCAGGAGAAACACCACAAGGTTAAAGGTTTCATCTGCATTTATTAATGTTTTGTGTGGATTTGTTTTACCAACTTCTTGCCAAAGCTGTTTTCTGGGATGACTTGTCGTCATCCGAGGATCGATCGATTACATTTAGGGACGTTTCCGAATAAATACCAGAAAACGGCGGCGAGAAAGTCCCAAACAAAGCGGCTGGACTCTACCGAGTGTCGCTCGAGTGAAGAACATTGCCCAAAGGGTCCGGAGGAAACGTAGCTGTCACCTTGGAGAACCTGACCGTGGAGTCGGTCTGGACCCCCCAGCAGCCGGCCTTCGGGCTGCAGCTGCAGGACTTCATCCAGACGTCGGCCATCCTGGTCCAGTTCAGAGCCCCCACTCCGTCGAAGGCCAGGGCGGCGCCGCGGGGCAGACAGTAGGCCTCGGCCGAGTCGGCTTCGATACCGATGACCTGGCCGTCGCCGCCGGCGTCCACCTGCTGCAGCGACAGACCTGAACAGACGCTCGGTCAGTCTCCGGTTTTAATCGTCACAACGGGACGAGGCGGAGAAGAACTGAACCCCCTCCCCCGTTACCTCGGACTTGCTGGAAGTCGCCCGCTATGTATTTGACGATCTGGTCGGAGGTGTCGATCCCCCACAGCCCCGCAGGTCCGACCGACACGTAGTTCAGCTTGACGGAGCCCAGCTGGTGCCAGGAGGCGCCGCTCAGGAAGTACGGCGTGTCGTTCAGGTCCCTCGCCACCACCTTGCCGTGGCCGGCATCCACCTGGACCACGTCGTACAGCCGGGGAGCTTCGCCGCAGCTCCAGCCTGCGGATTACAAAGGAGATCAAAGACGTTCCGAAGACCCACCCGGACCCGGTGGAGTCCGGACTCACCGTGAGTGGCGGCCAGGTGCCACGCGAGCAGCAGGAAGGTCTTCATTGTCTCAGCGTTGGTCTGTTCCCGACGGCTTCGTCTCCGGGGGTCCGCTGTCGTCCTGCAAGCGGCTCGTCAGGCTTTTTATACGCCGGCTGGTTCTTTCTCTTCAAAGACCCGCCCGGTGTGACGGCTTCGCCACATTTAGCACAAACACAAGCTGAAGGGTGGCGACCAGAACAAAGAGGGCTGTGTTCGTCGGAGCGCCGGTCTTGTTCCGTCACACTCTCAAACATCACAACAGGTGTTTGAACCGTCGCTCTGAATGCCTTGATTGATTCAAGGTCCTTTTTCAAGGTCAAGGCGTGAGGAAGCAGTTTGTGCGGCGACTCGTGAACCGTGAAAGCTTAGAACTTCAGACTTTTTAAGCCTCCTCTGGTTCAGTGATTGGCTCAAAGTCACTTCTGGTTGGTTCTGATGTGTTTCAACCTGATGTTGACATGAAGACAAGGGGTGAATCTCTGATTATTAACTCTGTCACTTCTCTTCTAATTCACTGCTTGGAAGAAGACGTTTGGTGG
This sequence comes from Blennius ocellaris, assembly GCF_963422515.1. Taxonomy (NCBI): domain Eukaryota; kingdom Metazoa; phylum Chordata; class Actinopteri; order Blenniiformes; family Blenniidae; genus Blennius; species Blennius ocellaris. The sequence goes on from NC_137671.1 coordinate 998,459, forward strand.
AAAAGCTGCAGGTTCTCTGGATTTAACCCTTTGTAGTTCTACTGAAGCAGAGGAATGGAATATTGATTAGTCAACCTCAGGCTTCTTTCAAAGGACTGCGCTTTTCGGCATCGTTTCATTCAACAACGTTGAGAAAACAACTTTATGAAAATGCTCCGTCTTCTCCACACTTTCATATTGCCGTGTGTGTGTGGGTGTGGGTGTGTGTGTGTGGGTGTGTGTGTACTCGGGGATTATTACTTATTAGAACGAAGCACATCGATCATCCGTCGTCACTTCAAGCACAAGTTTGACTGATCAGGTGAGATTTTATGCAACGAGTCAAAAACTGGTTTTAACAAAGACGTCGTTCAGAACGAGTGACGAAGTGGAACCAGAGTGGAGGGTCAGGGGGGTGGAGCCTCCGGAGTGGGGGGCGGGAACAAAGGAGAGCAAGGTTAAGTGGAGGGCAAGGTGAGGTGGAGAGCAAGGCATGGAGGGAAAACCTTCAGTCACACCACAGAAAGTTTCCATCAGAGGAAAAATACCGTGAGCCTCCGTCACGCCTCCGTCAGGATTCTCTGGCTTCCTCGTTTCTCGTGAGGAGAAACACTGCAGACGTTTGACGCTGTGACTCTGAGGAGACGAGGTCGCAGGTTCCATTCCCAACGCTCTCCACGCCACGCCGCGGGCTCTTCATAGCCGCGCATCATCTTTTGACGAATTCCTCAGTGGAACCGAGCAGCGGGTTAGGTTAGGGTTAGGTTAGGGTTAGGGTTAGTGTGGGGGGGTTAGGGTTATGCTAGGGTTAGGGTTGGGTTAGGGTTAGATTAGGTTAGGGTTAGGTTAGGTTAGGGTTAGGTTAGGGTTTTAGGTTAGGGTTTGGTTAGGTTAGGGTTTTAGGTTAGGTTAGGTTAGGGTTAGGGGTAGGGGTAGGGTTAGGTTAGGGTTAGGCTAGGGCTGGGGTTAGGTTAGAATTAGGGTTAGGGCTAAGATTAGGATTAGAACTAGGTTTAGGGTTTAGCGGCGCTAAACGACACGAGTGAAATGAAACACAAGACGACAAAGAGCTTCGTCATGTTGACCCTTTCAAGTGTTCAGGAGATACAAAGTGATGAGTAGAACCTTTAGATTCTCTTTGATGTTGTAGGAGGGCGTGTCTTTGAAGCGTGGATTGTTTCGACCATCAGCTGAGACCAACATGGTGCAGCGAGGAGACGTCCTGAAATGAACTGGTGAAGAGATGAAAGAGACTTTTCTTCTCATCAGTTACTCCTTGTCATCAGTTACTCCTTGTCATCAGTTACTTCTTGTCATCAGTTACTCCTCGTTATCAGTTACTCCTTGTCATCAGTTACTCCTTGTCATCAGTTGCTTCTTGTCATCAGTTACTTCTTGTTATCAGTTACTTCTTGTCATCAGTTACTCCTCGTTATCAGTTACTTCTTGTCATCAGTTACTCCTCGTTATCAGTTACTCCTTGTCATCAGTTACTCCTTGTCATCAGTTACTCCTTGTCATCAGTTGCTTCTTGTCATCAGTTACTTCTTGTTATCAGTTACTTCTTGTCATCAGTTGCTTCTTGTCATCAGTTGCTTCTTGTCATCAGTTGCTTCTTGTCATCAGTTACTTCTTGTCATCAGTTACTCCTTGTTATCAGTTACTCCTTGTCATCAGTTACTTCTTGTTATCAGTTACTTCTTGTCATCAGTTACTCCTTGTTATCAGTTACTCCTTGTCATCAGTTACTTCTTGTTATCAGTTACTTCTTGTCATCAGTTGCTTCTTGTCATCAGTTACTTCTTGTCATCAGTTACTCCTTGTTATCAGTTACTTCTTGTCATCAGTTACTCCTTGTCATCAGTTACTTCTTGTCATCAGTTACTCCTTGTTATCAGTTACTTCTTGTCATCAGTTACTCCTTGTTATCAGTTACTCCTTGTCATCAGTTACTTCTTGTTATCAGTTACTCCTTGTCATCAGTTACTCCTTGTTATCAGTTACTCCTTGTCATCAGTTACTTCTTGTTATCAGTTACTCCTTGTTATCAGTTACTCCTTGTTATCAGTTACTTCTTGTCATCAGTTACTCCTTGTTATCAGTTACTTCTTGTCATCAGTTACTATTATAAAACGTGTTTTAATGGATCAAAGCTGTTGTGGCTTTATGACAGAAACAACCAGCAGCTCCCTCTAGTGGCCCAATGACGGAACTCCATCATTTTCACTGTTTCTGCTGTGTGTAAACGGCAGTGAGTTAGTTTTATTACCCGGAATTAAAAATGTAAGAGTTGCCGGGCTGTGGTGCAGTTCTTGAAATGTACCAGCAGGTGGTGCTGCTGCACCTCTGACGCAGGAGTTCTCCACTTGGCAAACTTCAGGATTTCTTGTTAAGAAAGAAAGTGGTTTTATTCTGTTCATTTTGCTATTTTGCAATTAAAAAAATACAACTGTTATATAATAATTGTTTCCAATGTGTTGATATCACAAAGAACGAGCATCGACTTCAATTCAGGTTCAAGTCAAATAGTTCAATAATCATTTCACACAGAAAAGAAATAAAAGAAAGAAGCGTGAACAGTGGAATAGTGAAGGTGATCAGGTCGCTCATCTACCACCGACTATTTACAATTGATAGGAGCTTTTATTAGTGTGACTGCCTTGCCTTGCCTTGCCTTGCCTTGCTTTCACACTCTTGAGATTCTGTTTCTGTTTATTCTGGACGTTTTTCCAATCTTCCCCCGTTCGTCACCATTCAAATATCACACCGTGCAGCTTTTTTGACACTTTCCGGCGAAGTTCTAGTTTTTGAAATCTCGTCAACTTTTTGAAATATTTCAACTTTTGTGCCACTTTTTTCCAATGTTAACGGATGGAGACATTTTTACCTCGCTATAACTTCTTCAAATCTTCACCGATTTCAACCATTCGACTTTTAAACTGTTCAACTGTTTCAACTTTTAGTAACTTGTGCAACTTTTCGAAACTTTTACAGCTTAGACTTTTTCAACTGTTTGGCACTTTTTCAACTTTTTGAAACTTGTTCAACTTTTTGAAACTTGTTCAACTTCTTGAAACTTGTTCAACTTTTTGAAACTAGTTCAACCTATTGAAACTTTTTCAACTTTTCCCAACTTTTTCCACTTTTCCAAAGCATTCCAGTCTACCTGCCGCAGGCAGGCAGCAAAAAGCATTACAGTTAGCATTCACACTATCATGCATTTGCCGCGGGAAATGCAGATCATCTAGTTATTTTACATTTCACGGGATTTTACAGCAGATTGTGGCAGTGGCAGATGTTAATAGTTTCTTTTGCTGGAATTCTGAACGACATGACAAATGTAACGTCCGTCGATTTATATCCCAAAGTAAAGGATCGTTTTGGTTTATTTCATGCAGAAAACTGACAGAAAACAAGCTTCAGTACAAAAACAAGCAGGAGAAACTGAACTCACACATTTTTTCCACATGGTCTGGTTGTGCTGCTTTATGAAGTCATAAGACTGATAAAGTGTGAGCGGAGATAAAGACACACCCTTCCTTCATTGATCCTGACGGGAAAGAACAAGTCAGAGAACTTTTACAACCTGGAACAAAGTGAAAGCAGGAGCGTCGTCAGTTTCACCTCGACCTCACTGAAGGAAACATCGTCGACTTTAAGTGACTTGTTTTCACCTGGAACTCGTCAAAAGTAAGACTCTTTTACATTTTCTTAACTTTAATGTGACATATACATACTTTTTAAACGATAAACTTGTTAAAAGAAGGATTATATAATTTACATGTTGTCGAATTGTTTGATTTCTTAAAAAAAAAAAAAAAAATTCGAATTAAACTAATTAGGACCAAATGTGTCTGATGCTAATGTGAATTTCTACACAATAATTAACCTTTGATGTGGTCCAGCAAAGCTTCTGCAGCTCAAACTGCTCCTTTGATGCCGAAGAACCAAACTGATGTTGTTTTCAAACACTGTATAAAACTCCTCCGGGACAGTTTTGACGGATTCCTCAAACACCTTGGTGTTTCGCTGGACGACTGTCAGACCCCCACACAGACCAGCTTGTGACTCAAATTGGAATTTTTCTTTCAAAATAAACTTTGTTTTTATTTTGAAACCAAAAATCGCCTTGTCACTGCAACACTTTGATCTATTTTAGACGATGGAGGCCTGTTGTACATGAAGGCCTCTGCTCATACCAATATGTTTATTGTGTATGGCTGTTCATAAAAATAAATATAATATTATAAATATTACAAATTAAGCTCTATATAGTGTATATAGTATAGAGTTTTCTTTCTAAATAAAACGTTGAATCTCAATTCTGAGGCTGTTCTGTAAATCGTTTTCAAATAAACAATAAATAAAGCAACTTCTGATCAATCCTTATCAATTTCAGACTTAAAATAATGTACCGACTTCAGACCCACCGAGTTCACTTGAGCCACGCCCACTTCTGGTTTAGGCCACGCCCATTCCGAGCACAGCTCCGGATGCAGGTCATTTAGAGGGCTGGGCAGATATTGACGTAGATAGTGGTGGAAGATCCAGACTCATGACTGCCTGGAAGGCCTTGAGTCGTCCTTGATTTCCAGTGCAACGTTGTCCTCTGTCCTCCAGGAGGCTCATTGGTACACTTTTATTTACGTAGCTATATTTTTACGAGGCTCTGCTCGGTCTACTGCCCTCCTACGGTTTAGGTTACGGTTTAGGACCTCTTTGAATTGTACGTTTTTTTTTATAATGTCGACGTCATTTTATTTTGAGTTTTGTCATTTTAGATTGTAACTGCGTGTTTGCTGCCTCTCGGCCGGGACGCCCTTGAAAAAGAGGGGTTTTTTTCAACTCAACGGGATTTTTCTGGTCAAACAAAGGTTGAAGATGTTTAAGGATCGCATTTTCAAATCTGCCAGTAAGTCGACTGATGTTTTCCCACCGGACTTCCTGGTTTCACATTATTACACAAGACAAGTGCTAATTTCACACCACTAGTTAACAATGTTGTTCATGCGGTTGTGCTCGTCTCGACAGAGTTTGACAAGCCGTGGAGAGACTTGCCATGGGGGTGAGTCTTTGACACGGAAAACACTTGTGACATGTTGGGCAAGAGTTTTATACTTCGTTCTACTTCGTCTTCTTGTTGAGCAGAGACAACCAGGAAGGCTTTCACTATGTGAAGAGTTACAAACCTCATTCAGACGCCAGCTGTCTCCGAGTCCTGCTGTACGGACCTCCAGGCTCTGGAAAGTCCAGCTTCATCAACTCGGTGGACAGCACTCTGCAGAGGAGGATCTCCACCCGAGCCTCGGCGGCCGCACACTTCAACGAAGGCAGCTTCACCAGCAGGGTACGGAGAACTTCTATATCCACGTTCAGGAGCAGGGGTGGGCAATCCTGGTCCCCCAGGACCAGGATTGCCCACCCCTGCTGTAGAGACTCCGGCACACCTCGTCCCAGTTTGGATCTCAAGCTGAAGTCTTTCAACACGACCGCAAACATTGACCGACGTGAGATGAAAGGCTAAAAACTGCCTTCAAAATGGGTCTAAACTCGCCGCCCAGGGTTGCCAGATTGGGCAGGTGACTTGACTTTCAACTTTTTTTTCTGAAGCACATGAGGTTTTTTCTATATTTTGTTTTTCTGCAGTGACTCTTTTGTACAACAGAGTTTTTGAGTTTTGGGCTGTTTTCAATGAGGTGGCTGGGTTTTCCATCGTACTTGATTTGAACTGGAAACGGTGAGTCAGATCTGGCAACCCTGGTGGCCATATTTACTTCGGCGAGCAGCGTGGGGCCTCGCCGTCTGTTGGGTCCACACGGCCGTCCGACAGACGTCGCGCATTGACACATAAACCTGCTCCGACTCGCCACAAACGACGATTCCTGAAAACTGACATTTTCTTTTTTTTTTCTTTAATTTACAGTACAGATCTTATCTAATCCAGAAAGACTCGCCTACGAGCCACTACCCCTTCGTCTTCAGTGACACCACGGGTATCGAGAGGGGCTCTGGGAGAGGAGTTGATTTGGAAAAACTCAAACTGATCATGAAAGGACACGTCAACGACGGATGCAAGGTACCAACCAATGTTTGTCTTCCCTCTTTAAGCCCCAATGAGATTCACCTGTGATGAACTGTCTTCGCCCGTGCGACATGAATTCTTCAACGTCTTCTGTGTTTCAATCCTCGCTCTTGAAACAATGTCTTGTGTAGTACACGTGCCAGACCTTTAGGTGGTGCTGTAACTGACCGGCACAGAATCACACCTAGAATGGAGAAGAAGCCACAGAGTAAGAAAGACAAAGTCCTTGTCTTGGACGAACGGGACATTTCCTCTTATTACAGGGTCACGTGAAACAGAGTTCTTGCGTTTCCTGTGTTTCTGTCACAATAACGACGAGCAGAGACGTTTCTCGGGACGTCGCGTCTTTACGTAGACGAGACGTCCAAGGGGAAGACAAAGAAAGACGCTCACGAGGCTCGATCCATGAGGGAAACTGACTTGTGGTGTGAAAGGTAGAGAACGTCACAAGAGAACATCTGAGGACCTGAGGGAAAGCCTGGATGGTCCGCGGTGGTGGTTTTCTACCATACCCTGCAAACTGAACGCCGTTCAGGGACCAACGTCTGGCAAAGATCAGTGTCCTTCCTTTGAGGAACTCAGCAATCGTCCCCTAAGGGTTGACAGGATGTGGACACATGAACCACGACCGTCACACCAACAGTTGGTTGACGGTACAACGAAGATCCACGTTGCTGCTTTGTGAGGCTAAAACTGGAGGTCTTGACCAGGTCACAGAACCAGAACCAGAACCAGAACCCGACCCAGAGTCAGGAAACTTGTTTGAGTGGAAGATTGTGGCTCCACCAGCATGTATGTCTCCTACACGTTCTGCTTGTCCAACGCATGAAAACTGCTTTATTGATTCAAATCTAATGTGATTTAAAATGAAATAGCATCACGATGGTATAGAATCTGTACGGTTCCATTTATTCCTGGTAGAGACAAGGGTGAGCAGTTCTCTATAGATTCACACAGACGTGACAAACTTTTAGCACGAGCATTGATAGGACTTTGAAACTGTTGAAATTGTCCCCAGCTGCTTCCCGGCAGCTCCCCATCCGAGTACAATAAAACTCCCACCATCAGGGACAGAGTTCATGTCCTGGTCTGTATCGTTCCCGCCACCACGTCTAACCTGATGGACGACGACTCTGTCCACAAGATCAAGGAGATCAGAAGAGAAGCCGAGGATCTAGGTGAGTCCATACAGCCGTCGAGATCAGCACCGACCGGGAATGTGAGTCACGGCGTCTGGAAGGATCTGCTGTTGTTTATGACCGTTGTTGTATTTAATGCATCATAAAGGAGTAAACCTGCTCAACCTCCAGTCGCCTGGCTGCTTTTATTGTGGCGAGAGCCATTTCCTCAGCCGCCCCATGACCTTTATTCTCCGTTTTTTTGCACAACGACCTTCGACTTTGCGATGATTCAGCTCTGAGCTGGAACCGAAGAAATGTAGAGCCTCGGATTCCCAACCATCGTCTGAGTCTGACGTTACCGATAAAGTACAAGTGGCTTTGATGTGACGTTATCCGAGACGAGGGCAGGAACACTTGTACATCGTGAACATCGTGTAGGAGCTTGTCGTCTCGCAGGTCGTCCCCTCGGTGTCCGAGGACGACGCGACGTCCTCGTTCCAGTCGCTGTTCGTCCTGTGAACCGTGAGGGAAACTGACTTGCGTCGCCTTTTTGCAGGAATCTCCCAAATGGCCATCGTCACCAAGATAGACGAGGCCTGTCCGAAGGTCAAGAAGAACATCCGGAACGTCTACAAGAGCAAGTTGCTGAAGGAGCAGGTAGCTGGAAGAGTCCGTCCACGTAGAATCTGTTCATCTCAGGAGAAGAAAAGGACTATCTCCATGTTTTGTTCTGTTTGTTGTTGGAACGTAGATGGACAAAGTGAGCGGGGCCCTGGGGATTCCCATGAACTGCATCTTCCCGGTACAGAACTACAGCAAGGAAACCAGAACTGAGCCGGACATCGACACGCTGATACTGGATGCCATGAGAGCGATCATCAACTTCGGAGACGACAACCTGAACGACATCGTCGCCAGAGGCGCCTCAGGTGGATTTGAGGAGCACCACGGGGTTCCTCAGCCCCAAAAACAGGAGAAGAAGAAGAAGACGATTCCAAAACAGTAATGAGACGTTCAGCTGCTGACATCAGGACACGTGCATGTTTGTCAACGAGGATTTTATTCATGTCGACTGACGGAGAGAAAAGAGATTCACAGTTCAGAACAAAACACTCAGATCAGTGAGGCTCCTGGCTGGTGAGGCTCCTGGTGAGGCTCCTGGCTGGTGAGGCTCCTGGAGAGGCTCCTGGCTGGAGAGGCTCCTGGCTGGTGAGGCTCCTGGTGAGGCTCCTGGTGAGGCTCACCCTCTGGTGTCCAAGATGTTCATAATTACTGTAAACTCATTAAAGTAGAGATTTAATTTTGACCTTCAGTAAAAAGTTCTGTTATTTTTCTGACTTTAAATTCTGGAGCTTTAATGAGTTTTAATAGTTTTTCTATCAAAATGATGAGAAAGAAATCATTTTAGGCCAAAAGTTTAGTTTTCACATACTTGAATTGTTTTCTACTTACCGGTACTCCTATCTTATTAAAAAAAAAAAAAAAAAAACCTGTCTCAATGGAGATGATGACTAAAGTTCAGTTCAGCTCCGCCCCCTGGAGGTGAGGCAGGGTACTGCCTGCCTCGCTTTATTGTGGCGATCAGCAGGAAGGATTGTCTCACACATTAAAGACCCGGTCCTGCTGGAGGACAAGTTGTTGTTGATATGCTGAGGAGCAGGAAGGTCATGTGACCAGGCCGTATTGGTCACATGACCGTCTGACGTGATGTAACAACCAGGAAGTAAAATCTTCACACACCATGGAGGAGAAATTCAGGATGAAGCTTTATTGACAGACAAGAAAATGTTGTTGTTGTCAAAGAATTAATAACATACTGCATGCTGCTCTTCCTGGTGACACCAGGTGGCGCTCATCCCCCCCAACCCCCCCCCCCCCCCCACCCCCCCCACCTCTAAACCCTAAACTATTCAGAGCTAAATCTTCAGAGTTGCTCAAACACTTTCAAACGTTCGGTTTATAACTGAGTCGCTTCCATGTTTCCGATTCGGCGCCTCACTTTTGATCGTGGGTTGTGGGGGGGGGGTCTTCAAAGGATCTTCAAAGGAAGCCGCTTCCCGCCGAGGCGTCAGTGCGAGCAGCGCAGGACGATGCCGCCGTCGCTCACCACCCACAGGAAGCCCCGGTCGTAGCTCAGGTGCTTCACAAGCAGACACATCGGCAGCTGCAGCCAGTCGGCACCCTGGGGGGTCGCCGGGGAGATTCCAGCTCTGGGGGGGGCGGTGGGGGACACAGGGTCACAGCGTCTTTACACCAGGCCACCGGTCCCAGACCAGACCAGACTGGTCCTGCGTTTACCTCTGGAAGACGGTTCCCTCCGGGTGCACGGCGAACACGGCGCCGTCACTGCCGACCTCCACCATCTTGGCCGCCCCTGGAACCTGAACCCAGCCCCGGAACTCACAGCTGGCTGCATCCAGGGCCTGTGGAAACACCAGGAGGAAAACTGCATGAGGGCCACAGGGTCCAGGGTCCCGGCAGACCTGATCCCCACAGGAGAACCAGACCTGCAGCGTGGCCCTGATCGGGACGAGTCGTGTACAAGTACTCCCTCCCACCTGGTAGCAGGACAGTACCTTGTAGCAGGATAGTACCTGTAGCTGGACAGTACTTGGTAGTAGTAAAGTACCTGGTAGTAGGATAGTACCTGTAGCAGGACCGTACTTGGTAGCAGGACAGTACATGGTAGCAGGATAGTACCTGGTAGTAGGATAGTACCTGTAGCAGGACAGTACTTGGTAGCAGGACAGTACCTGGTAGCAGGACAGTACCTGTAGCAGGACAGTACTTGGTAGCAGGATAGTACCTATAGCTGGACAGTACTTGGTAGCAGAACAGTACTTGGTACCAGGTACATGTAGCGAAAAGTGCCAAAAGCGAGTCAAGTCCAGTAGGAACTAGTGGAAAAACACTAACAGTGTCCTGTAATTCTTTGTTTTTCGTGGAAACACAGTAAAAGCAGCTTTTGTTATTCAGAAATTAGTCAATCTGTCATTTGGACCGACGTCCCGGTGTCTCTGGAACCCACGGAACCCGCGGAACCCGGCCTCGCACTCCCCAGCAACACTTTATCTCCCCAGTCCCAGACGTGAACTCACAGTGAAGTAGATCTCCTGCGTGGCCGTCACGCCCCAGCACACCCCGGGTCCACAGCTCACGTACAGCAGGGCTCCGCGGAGGGGGTTCCACCTGAGCGTCCCCGCCTGCCGGTGGCGGGACGCCGCCGTCCTCCCCAGGCAGTGGACGGCGGCGGAGCCGGTGACCCCGACGACCTGACCCTCGCCTCCGGCGTCCAGCTGCTGCAGGTCCTGACCTGGAACACAGCCGAGCGCCGTCAGCGAGCGGCCCCCCCCACGCGCTTCGTGAAGCTCGGCAAGGGGGAACCGGGGGGGCTTTCCGTACCGCCGGCGACGATAAAGTCTCCCGCCACGTATTTGTAGACCTTCTCCGAACTGTCGACCCCCCAGATTCCCGCGGGACCCACCGAGACATGCTTGAGGGCCACGGTGCCCAGTTTGTACCAACTCCACTCGTGCAGGAAGTATCCGTTGAAGAGTCCGTCCGTCATCACCACCTTCCCCTGGCCGGCGTCGATCTGCGCGGCCGGAAACTTCTGCGGCGCCTCCTTGCAGCTCCAGCCTGCGGAGAACAAGCCGTCAGTCGACCGGAGTCGTTTATAGAACCCCCCCCCCCCCCTGAGCTCACCGTGGCCGAAGGGCAGGAAGCTGAACACCAGCAGGAACTCGGCCTTCATGTCTCGTCTCCGACCGACTGCTGCTGACGGTCAGATAGTTCCGATACTTTTCCTTCCTGGACCTGTTGGTCTGTGGCCTGCCGTCCAGCCGTCCTCACAAATCTGACGGGGTGCAGTATTCACCCAAAGTCCAAATGAAGTATCGATTTTGTAAAACCCAAAGCAAACATGACAAGAATTGATCTGGTTTATATTTGATAGACAGAAACGGACCCATTGCTTTTACACGACTGGTAAAAAAAAAAAAAAAAAAAAAAAAACACAATCTTAAATACTTCAGTATTATAGTGCAGCTAAATGATGTAATCCTCTTATCAAGGTTAAAATATCTGATCTAATCCTGGACTTCACACCAGGAAACCATGGGAACGAGTTCCAGCCACAGTGGATTTACAGTCCAGGTGTGAAGATCAAAGGTAAACTTTTATAGAAACGCCCCCGGTCCCAGCGATTAGACTTATTTGGTGACTTGTGCTCTTTCTTTAAGCTGATGGTTTTACATTGACGACGATTATTATTTCTTTTATTATACGTGATTCAATTGTTGCTTAAAACATCAAAAGCATTTGCAGATTCTCAGTTATGTCCATTCCTTATAGTAGGTCTTTTTTTTAAATTAAAAAATAAAGTTAACAATTGCATAAGATTTCTTACTTAAAAATTTTTTTTATATATATATATATATATCTTCGGTGCCTTTGTCATTATCGCAAATTTATTTCCTGTATTTTTAAGCAATTCTTGAGTGAAAAAAAATCCAAAATTCCTTTTTCAAATAAAAAATCTTGTGCAATTCTTAAGAAATATTTAGAATTTTTTAATAATTGCCTAAGATTTTTTAATAAAAAAGGAAAATTGGGACTTTTTTTCACTCTAGAATTGCTTAAAATAAAAAGAAAAATACATACTAAGATTACTAGACATCTTAGTATGTTGAATAAACATACTAAGATGGTGTTGCGGAATAGTTTGTGACGTTTGTGTCGGAAAAATCCAACAAAACTGGTGAAATGATCAAAAACATTAAAGTCACTTTTGATGAGGATGAAGTGGTTCATGTGTGTCGTGGTGCTTTTATTTTGACAGTCACTCAGAATAACGGCCTGTTATCTCCCGTTGTTAATGTTTATAGTGTGTAGTTGTGTGTCCATGTGGCCTCAGTGTGAAAACCTCCAGCGTCGGCGAACAATGAACAAATTCACACAAACTCACAAAATCTCTTTCATACTGAACTTTAATGCATGAAAATCTCCACATTGTCATTTTTTAAGCAGGTTTTTGCATCTAAAAATAAAAAAAAACACCATAAAATGGTCCTTTTCTCTCTGAGTGTCTCCAGATCTACATAAAGATGTGAGACGCTGCTGAAGTCTCATGGTTCCCGTAGATTTAGCATGAATGTTTTCATAAATGTAAAAGTCTGATGAAACTTCTGATTCTGAGGTTCCGTCAAGTTTGTTGCTTTGACAAAATTACGATCAGGAGAATTTTAGTCCAAACTGAGTCGCTGATTTTTTCGCCTCCTTTGATGCTGGAATGATTTTCTTTCCCTCGTTCAGAAGTTCATCTAAACTTCACTGTGCCGACTTGAATTTAGTACTTCAATCCTATTTATTTTTTACCAGCGACGGCACCGGCCAAACGACAACAAAGATAATGCAAATAAAAGCTCCAGGCTCACGTGACGACTGACGGAGCCTAAAAACAACGAGGTAAGAAAAATCCCTTCTAAGTTTTTGCAGTAAACAATCTCCTCTATTTCCGGATATGTTCGTGGAACCAATACGACCTTCGACCTATGAGGAGTTAAATTTGCCGTTTGGGCCTTTTTTGGGCCTTTTTTGGGCGAAAATCTTACTTTGAAAGGCAAATAGCGGACTTCCTGTTGGAGTTAGGTCAAAAGTTAGAGCACGTGAGTTGTAGATCTCGACGAGACGAACAAATTTTGTATCCGTTGCATTTCTTTACGACATTCCTATGGACCGGGGCGGGCGATTTAACTTTTGTAGGTGGCGCTAGAGAGCCATTGTTGGACTTTGTGGTTCATTTTTTTAACACAGACTTTGCATTTTCGCGAAATTTGGAGAGATTTTCTTTAGCATTTTTGACCTCAGGACGTCACCGGGAGAACCTCAGGACGTCACCGGGAGAACCTCGGGACGTCACTTGGAGCACCTCAGGATGGCCCCCGTGTCTCTGACGCCCCACAGAACCCCCTGGTCATAACTGATGGAGCTCAGCGAGACGGCACCTGGAACCAAATTCCAGCCGGTTCCCAGGGGAAAGTCCGGGGAGAACCCGGTCCTGCAGGGAGAACACCAGTGATGAACACATGAGTGATGAACACATGAACGATGAGCACGAGTGATGAACACATGATTGATGAACACATGAGGGATGAAATCATGAACAATGAACACATGAGTGATGAACACATGAGGGATGAACACATGAACGATGAACACATGAGTGATGAAAACATGAACGATGAGCATGAGTAATTAACACGAGTGATGAACGCGTGAGTGATGAACACATGAACGATGAACACATGAATGATGAACACATGAATGATGTACACATGAACACATGAGTGATGAACACATGAACGATGAACACATGAACACATGAGTGATAAACACATGAACGATGAACACATGAACACATGAGTGATGAACACATGAACGATGAACACATGAGTGATGAACACATGAGTGATGAACACATGAACGATGAACACATGAGTGATGAACACATGAGTGATGAACACATGAATCTGCATCAAACCTGTTCAGTCCTTCTCAAACGTCTGGATACGCCCAGTGAACACTGGGTGGCAGCAAAGAGGCCGTTCAAGATGCTGGAGGTTTAATTCAGGACATTTTCAAAGAGTTTCCCCCCCAGATGTCTGGAAGTCCTGCTGCTAGACTCTATAGAGCCGGAGTAAATAGTTCTTCTGCACATGTGGCAGCAGCTGGACAATAACAACAATAGCAGCTTCCATAGTGTCAGGATTCCCAGTCCAGAACTTGGTGGTTTTATTTTGACAATCACCAAAATAACAATCCAACTTGGTGGTTTTATTTTGATAGTCACTGTAATAACAATCCAAATTGGAATGTTCTCCCAGTGTTCACGTTTAGAGTCCATTGTTCTCTGCTTGTGTGTGTGTGTGTGTGTGTGTGTGTTCAGTACTAAACACAAACACCCCCCCCCGTGGCCCAACATGCTAACTACATCTTTCCTTGGACATTTATGCCGTTGCCATGGAAACGCGAATCTCTTCTGAGAGGAAAACACCAGAACGACGCGGCCCAGTTGAAACGACTCCCACCTTTCATAGACGTCTCCGTTCAGCTTCAGGATGAAGACGGATCCGTCGGCGCCGGCGTCGACCGCCACGGCTTTTCCTGGCAACGTCGTGCCGACAGTCGCCGCGCACGAGTCCGACACAATGTCCTGTAGCCAAATCAACACACAGGCTAAAGTAAACAATAAACAAACTAGAGCGACACTCGGTAGAGTTTTGCAGATTTGTCAACAAAAGTCCCAAAATCATCCCTTGAAGATTTTGTGTAATTTGGGCAAGTAGTTTTCGCGAAATGTTGGCAAAGTACATACATACTAATAAATTAAAGGTGTACTGGAGGATTTTCCCGAATTGTAGGAAAGACCCGCCCTCTCCACCTTTTGAAAAAATGCACATGCGCAACGCTCTCCCTGCTCCCGAGACGGAACGCCTACTAGAACGTGACGAGCCCAGTTCTCCTCGTGCACGCTCTGTTTACAAGTCACACGTCGGCATCGTAATAACTGCTGACGATGCAAATTACAAAACAAACTAATCAACCCTGGGAAGTTACAATCTAGACGTAGAGAACTTTTACTGGAAGTGATTTGAAATGGATTTCTCCAAATAGAAGCCAAACTTTCCCTGTGGAGTAGAAACTTGGCGACTGAAGCGTCAGTGGGAAGCCCAACCTGGGCTTTCAGCGCCATCGTGTGAAACAATCTCCCAGAAACAATCTGGTCTTGTTTCTCTCTTCCGAAGCCTTTCTCTTCTTCTCACACACTTCCAAGACTCTTGTTCTCTTGTGACCCTCTGCCATTTTCAAAGTACCCGGTGAGAACTGCGAGCTAGCCGAAGGCGTAGCTCACCATAGACACCTGAAAGCGCGCATGTGCAGAAAGTGAACACTAATAGATCCACGCTACCTGGGGACGAGCACGTACGACGGCCTTACGTAATAGATCACCAGAATGATTGACAGTTGGGAGGACCAATAGTCTTGATGATCCACCCGGGAGAAGAAAATCCTCCTGTACACCTTTAACTAATTATTAAATACACGCGGATGAAAACGTGACCTTCTCGCCAAGCGTTGTTGGCGAAGGTTGTTAATTAACTGCTTGACCAAGAGTTGAGGAAGAGGACTCACTATGACGAAGACGTCGCTGGACGGAAGCACCGCCCAGCAGCGACGCGAGTCACAGCTGATATCCTGCAGTTCCACATCGAGGTTCGTCCACGTCGTGGTGCCGGCCCGGTTGAAGGCTGAAGCAAGGCCCTTCTTCAGACAGCGGGCGGTGCCAGAGGCGATTCCCATCACCTGCCCTTCGCCCCCGGCGTCCATCTGAGCCAGACTCTCGCCTGGAGACGGGCGGAGACACACGTCCTCTGAAACCGTCTTCCAACGAGGCCGCGGCGCGGAAGTGAAAGGGTTAAAACCCTCGGCGTTCCACTCACCGCTCAGCGGAATGAAATCTCCAGCGACGTATTTGTAGACAGTTCCCGAGTCCCCGACCCCCAAGAGCGCCGCAAGTTCCGCCGAGACCTGTCTGGGGTGGGCCGAGCCGACCCCCCAGATCCCCGCCGGTCCCACCGAGACCTGCCTGAGGGGGACCGAGCCCAGTCTGGTCCACGTCGCCCCGCTCAGGAAAAACACTTCCTGTTTGTCGTTTGTCATCAGAACCTGTCCCTGTCCGGCCTGGACCCGAGTAGCGCCGGAGAGCTCCGGACCCGGGACGCACTCCCAGTCTGAGAGAGGAAGACCGGCACAGGAAACCGTTTCAAGCCTCGATTGGCTTCAAAATAAAACATTTCAAAATGTACTTTTGTACTTAACATGTCTGAAGAGACGACGCCGACGGCACGGACGAACCAATAAAAACACAAACAGAGATTCTCGTGAGCATTCTGAATCAGTTTTCTGACATACGTTCCACCAGGACCGGCGCCCCCTACCGGTGGCTTCCGTTCTACCCTCCCCACCCCCCCCCCCCCCCACGATTTCTGTGAGCAGTGAGACGGGAGAACGTGGATCTGAACACATTTACTGGGAGCACTTCATGACGGTCCCTTCGCCGGTCACGAGCCACAGGTTCCCCAGGTCGTAGCTCGCGTGCTTGACGGTCCCCGACTGCTGGATCTGGAACCAGCCGGTTCCGTGTGGAACTTGAGCAGAGATGCCGATTCTGTGAAAACAAGACGTGGACTCGTTTAGTCCCGGAGGTCTCACTTTTGATTTAGCGTCCTCTTTGGGACGTGAGACGTTGCCAGAGCTTTGAGAACAGAAGGACAATGACGACAACATTCCGATGCTTTGATGTGCTCTTTGTGTCGGTTCTCCCAAAGGTGTGGGATCAAATAATAATAATAATAGAAATGATGATGATGATGATGAAATCAAATGGCCGCCAAGGATTGTAATCTCGCTCAACAACAAGAGTCATGACCACCAGTCTATGTTCTACAGGTACTTTTAGATCTGAGAGTCACCTGGAACAACGTCCAGGTCGTCTGTGGACCTGCCATTTTTAATGTTTATCAAGTATTGTTGTCGACGCAAACAAATGCCCAAATGATACGTTTTCGCTTGAGATGATGTTGAGCACAAGCAGGAAAAAAACAGATTATAATCCCACCTTTGGTAGAGATTCCCGATCGAATTCACCACAAAGACGGATCCGTCCGCCCCGACCTCAGCCTTCACAGCAGCTCCGTCCACGTGAACCCAATTGAGATTCTGACACGAGTCCAACTTCTGTCGTTGCAACACAACAAGAACTTACGAGCAGTGAAGTGATTAAAACTCGGCGGAGACTCAAACGGCGCGAGGCTTTACAGAGAAGTAGATGCTGTGTCCGGTGTTCACCCCCCAGCACCCGTGGGAGCTGCAGCTCAAGTACATCAGTCCTCCGGAGAGGGTTTCCCAGGTCAGAGGGTCCGAGGGCCTCGAGGCTGAAGACGTGGCGGCGCTCAGACAGTGAATAGTGGACGAGGACGTCACTCCGACTATGTGACTCGGACCGCCGGCGTCCACCTGCTGCAGACCCTGACCTGAGGACACATGGAGGTTCACGTCACCTCCTCGGCAAACGCTGTCAAAAGCGACCTGAGTGGGGGGGGGGTAAAATGTGTTCGTTACCCTGGGCAGGAAGGAAGTCGCCGGCGCCATACTTGTGGACCACGTCTGCGGCGTCGACGCCCCAGATCCCGGCAGGTCCCACGGAGACGTGTTTGAGGGCGACTGAACCCAGTCTGGTCCACGTTGATCCGCTGAGGAAAAACACCTCCTGCTTGTCGTTTCTCACCACGACTTGTCCTTGTCCAGCGTCGATCTGCGCGGCGCCGGAGAGCGGAGGCCCCTGGCGGCACCTCCAGCCTGAGGACAGGAAAACACCGCAACGCCACTTCAGCGCTCATGACTTCAACACTTTGGTTCAGGGGTTAGGGTAGGTTAGGGTAGGTTAGGGTTAGGGTAGGTTGGGGTTTGAGTAGGTTAGGGTTAGAGTAGGTTAGGGTTTGAGTAGGTTAGGGTTAGAGTAGGTTAGGGTTAGGGTAGGTTAGGGTTAGAGTAGGTTAGGGCTAGGGTAGGTTAGGTTAGGGTAGGGTAGGTTAGGTTAGGGTTAGGGTAGGTTAGGGTCAGAGTTTCCCACCATGACACTCAGACAGACAGGGTTAGGGTAGGTTAGATTAGGGTAGGGTAAGGTAGGGTCAGAGTTACCCACCATGACACTCAGACAGACAGGGTTAGGGTAGGTTAGATTAGGGTAGGGTAAGGTAGGGTCAGAGTTTCCCACCATGACACTCAGACAGACAGGGTTAGGGTAGGTTAGATTAGGGTAGGGTAAGGTAGGGTCAGAGTTACCCACCATGACACTCAGACAGACAGGGTTAGGGTAGGTTAGGTTAGGGTAGGGTAAGGTAGGGTCAGAGTTACCCACCATGACACTCAGACAGACAGGGTTAGGGTAGGTTAGGTTAGGGTAGGGTAAGGTAGGGTCAGAGTTACCCACCATGACACTCAGACAGACAGGGTTAGGGTAGGTTTGGTTAGGGTAGGGTAAGGTAGGGTCAGAGTTACCCACCATGACACTCAGACAGACAGGGTTAGGGTAGGTTAGGTTAGGGTAGGGTAAGGTAGGGTCAGAGTTACCCACCATGACACTCAGACAGACAGGGTTAGGGTAGGTTAGGTTAGGGTAGGGTAAGGTAGGGTCAGAGTTACCCACCATGACACTCAGACAGACAGGGTTAGGGTAGGTTAGGTTAGGGTAGGGTAAGGTAGGGTCAGAGTTACCCACCATGACACTCCGACAGACAGTTCACCAGCAGAAACACGACTGCAGCAGCTTTCATGTTGCCTCTGAGTCCAGATCAGTGTCCTTCCTTTGAGGAACTCAGCAATCGTCCCCTAAGGGTTGACAGGATGTGGACACATGAACCACGACCGTCACACCAACAGTTGGTTGACGGTACAACGAAGATCCACGTTGCTGCTTTGTGAGGCTAAAACTGGAGGTCTTGACCAGGTCACAGAACCAGAACCAGAACCAGAACCCGACCCAGAGTCAGGAAACTTGTTTGAGTGGAAGATTGTGGCTCCACCAGCATGTATGTCTCCTACACGTTCTGCTTGTCCAACGCATGAAAACTGCTTTATTGATTCAAATCTAATGTGATTTAAAATGAAATAGCATCACGATGGTATAGAATCTGTACGGTTCCATTTATTCCTGGTAGAGACAAGGGTGAGCAGTTCTCTATAGATTCACGCAGACGTGACAAACTTTTAGCACGAGCATTGATAGGACTTTGAAACTGTTGAAATTGTCCCCAGCTCCTTCCCGGCAGCTCCCCGACCGGATCCTACCACAATAAAACTCCCACCATCAGGGACAGAGTTCATGTCCTGGTCTGTATCGTTCCCGCCACCACGTCTAACCTGATGGACGACGACTCTGTCCACAAGATCAGGGAGATCAGAAGAGAAGCCGAGGATCTAGGTGAGTCCGCACAGCCGTCGAGATCAGCACCGACCGGGAATGTGAGTCACGGCGTCTGGAAGGATCTGCTGTTGTTTATGACCGTTGTTGTATTTAATGCGTCATAAAGGAGTAAACCTGCTCAACCTCCAGTCGCCTGGCTGCTTTTATTGTGGCGAGAGCCATTTCCTCAGCCGCCCCATGACCTTTATTCTCCGTTTTTTTGCACAACGACCTTCGACTTTGCGATGATTCAGCTCTGAGCTGGAACCGAAGAAATGTAGAGCCTCGGATTCCCAACCATCGTCTGAGTCTGACGTTACCGATAAAGTACAAGTGGCTTTGATCTGACGTTATCCGAGACGAGGGCAGGAACACTTGTACATCGTGAACATCGTGTAGGAGCTTGTCGTCTCGCAGGTCGTCCCCTCGGTGTCCGAGGACGACGCGACGTCCTCGTTCCAGTCGCTGTTCGTCCTGTGAACCATGAGGGAAACTGACTTGCGTCGCCTTTTTGCAGGAATCTCCCAAATGACCATCGTCACCAAGATAGACGAGGCCTGTCCAAAGGTCAAGAAGAACATCCGGAACGTCTACAAGAGCAAGTTGCTGAAGGAGCAGGTAGCTGGAAGAGTCCGTCCACGTAGAATCTGTTCGTCTCAGGAGAAGAAAAGGACTATCTCCATGTTTTGTTCTGTTTGTTGTTGGAACGTAGATGGACAAAGTGAGCGGGGCCCTGGGGATTCCCATGAACTGCATCTTCCCGGTACAGAACTACAGCAAGGAAACCAGAACTGAGCCGGACATCGACACGCTGATACTGGACGCCATGAGAGCGATCATCAACTTCGGAGACGACAACCTGAACGACATCGTCGCCAGAGGCGCCTCAGGTGGATTTGAGGAGCACCACGGGGTTCCTCAGCCCCAAAAACAGGAGAAGAAGAAGAAGACGATTCCAAAACAGTAATGAGACGTTCAGCTGCTGACATCAGGACACGTGCATGTTTGTCAACGAGGATTTTATTCATGTCGACTGACGGAGAGAAAAGAGATTCACAGTTCAGGACAAAACACTCAGATCAGTGAGGCTCCTGGTGAGGCTCCTGGTGAGGCTCCTGGCTGGTGAGGCTCCTGGAGAGGCTCCTGGTGAGGCTCCTGGCTGGTGAGGCTCCTGGTGAGGCTCCTGGCTGGTGAGGCTCCTGGCTGGTGAGGCTCCTGGTGAGGCTCCTGGTGAGGCTCACCCTCTGGTGTCCAAGATGTTCATAATTACTGTAAACTCATTAAAGTAGAGATTTAATTTTGACCTTCAGTAAAAAGTTCTGTTATTTTTCTGACTTTAAATTCTGGAGCTTTAATGAGTTTTAATAGTTTTTCTATCAAAATGATGAGAAAGAAATCATTTTAGGCCAAAAGTTTAGTTTTCACATACTTGAATTGTTTTCTACTTACTCCTATCTTATTAAAAAAAAAAAAAAAAAAACCTGTCTCAATGGAGATGATGACTAAAGTTCAGTTCAGCTCCGCCCCCTGGAGGTGAGGCAGGGTACTGCCTGCCTCGCTTTATTGTGGCGATCAGCAGGAAGGATTGTCTCACACATTAAAGACCCGGTCCTGCTGGAGGACAAGTTGTTGTTGATATGCTGAGGAGCAGGAAGGTCATGTGACCAGGCCGTATTGGTCACATGACCGTCTGACGTGATGTAACAACCAGGAAGTAAAATCTTCACACACCATGGAGGAGAAATTCAGGATGAAGCTTTATTGACAGACAAGAAAATGTTGTTGTTGTCAAAGAATTAATAACATACTGCATGCTGCTCTTCCTGGTGACACCAGGTGGCGCTCATCCCCCCCAACCCCCCCCCCCCCCCCCACCCCCCCCACCTCTAAACCCTAAACTATTCAGAGCTAAATCTTCAGAGTTGCTCAAACACTTTCAAACGTTCGGTTTATAACTGAGTCGCTTCCATGTTTCCGATTCGGCGCCTCACTTTTGATCGTGGGTTGTGGGGGGGGGGGTCTTCAAAGGATCTTCAAAGGAAGCCGCTTCCCGCCGAGGCGTCAGTGCGAGCAGCGCAGGACGACGCCGCCGTCGCTCACCACCCACAGGAAGCCCCGGTCGTAGCTCAGGTGCTTCACAAGCAGACACATCGGCAGCTGCAGCCAGTCGGCACCCTGGGGGGTCGCCGGGGAGATTCCAGCTCTGGGGGGGGCGGTGGGGGACACAGGGTCACAGCGTCTTTACACCAGGCCACCGGTCCCAGACCAGACCAGACTGGTCCTGCGTTTACCTCTGGAAGACGGTTCCCTCCGGGTGCACGGCGAACACGGCGCCGTCACTGCCGACCTCCACCATCTTGGCCGCCCCTGGAACCTGAACCCAGCCCCGGAACTCACAGCTGGCTGCATCCAGGGCCTGTGGAAACACCAGGAGGAAAACTGCATGAGGGCCACAGGGTCCAGGGTCCCGGCAGACCTGATCCCCACAGGAGAACCAGACCTGCAGCGTGGCCCCGATCGGGACGAGTCGTGTACAAGTACTCCCTCCCACCTGGTAGCAGGACAGTACCTTGTAGCAGGATAGTACCTGTAGCTGGACAGTACTTGGTAGTAGTAAAGTACCTGGTAGTAGGATAGTACCTGTAGCAGGACCGTACTTGGTAGCAGGACAGTACATGGTAGCAGGATAGTACCTGGTAGTAGGATAGTACCTGTAGCAGGACAGTACTTGGTAGCAGGACAGTACCTGGTAGCAGGACAGTACCTGTAGCAGGACAGTACTTGGTAGCAGGATAGTACCTATAGCTGGACAGTACTTGGTAGCAGAACAGTACTTGGTACCAGGTACATGTAGCGAAAAGTGCCAAAAGCGAGTCAAGTCCAGTAGGAACTAGTGGAAAAACGCTAACAGTGTCCTGTAATTCTTTGTTTTTCGTGGAAACACAGTAAAAGCAGCTTTTGTTATTCAGAAATTAGTCAATCTGTCATTTGGACCGACGTCCCGGTGTCTCTGGAACCCACGGAACCCGCGGAACCCGGCCTCGCACTCCCCAGCAACACTTTATCTCCCCAGTCCCAGACGTGAACTCACAGTGAAGTATATCTCCTGCGTGGCCGTCACGCCCCAGCACACCCCGGGTCCACAGCTCACGTACAGCAGGGCTCCGCGGAGGGGGTTCCACCTGAGCGTCCCCGCCTGCCGGTGGCGGGACGCCGCCGTCCTCCCCAGGCAGTGGACGGCGGCGGAGCCGGTGACCCCGACGACCTGACCCTCGCCTCCGGCGTCCAGCTGCTGCAAGTCCTGACCTGGAACACAGCCGAGCGCCGTCAGCGAGCGCCCCCCCCCCCCACGCGCTTCGTGAAGCTCGGCAAGGGGGAACCGGGGGGGCTTTCCGTACCGCCGGCGACGATAAAGTCTCCCGCCACGTATTTGTAGACCTTCTCCGAACTGTCGACCCCCCAGATTCCCGCGGGACCCACCGAGACGTGCTTGAGGGCCACGGTGCCCAGTTTGTACCAACTCCACTCGTGCAGGAAGTATCCGTTGAAGAGTCCGTCCGTCATCACCACCTTCCCCTGGCCGGCGTCGATCTGCGCGGCCGGAAACTTCTGCGGCGCCTCCTTGCAGCTCCAGCCTGCGGAGAACAAGCCGTCAGTCGACCGGAGTCGTTTATAGAACCCCCCCCCCCCCCCTGAGCTCACCGTGGCCGAAGGGCAGGAAGCTGAACACCAGCAGGAACTCGGCCTTCATGTCTCGTCTCCGACCGACTGCTGCTGACGGTCAGATAGTTCCGATACTTTTCCTTCCTGGACCTGTTGGTCTGTGGCCTGCCGTCCAGCCGTCCTCACAAATCTGACGGGGTGCAGTATTCACCCAAAGTCCAAATGAAGTATCGATTTTGTAAAACCCAAAGCAAACAAGACAAGAATTGATCTGGTTTATATTTGATAGACAGAAACGGACCCATTGCTTTTACACGACTGGTAAAAAAAAAAAAAAAAAAAAAAAAAAAAACACAATCTTAAATACTTCAGTATTATAGTGCAGCTAAATGATGTAATCCTCTTATCAAGGTTAAAATATCTGATCTAATCCTGGACTTCACACCAGGAAACGATGGGAACGAGTTCCAGCCACAGTGGATTTACAGTCCAGGACGTAATAAACAGTTCAAAGTTCAATGTGAAGATCAAAGGTAAACTTTTATAGAAACGCCCCCGGTCCCAGCGATTAGACTTATTTGGTGACTTGTGCTCTTTCTTTAAGCTGATGGTTTTACATTGACGACGATTATTATTTCTTTTATTATACGTGATTCAATTGTTGCTTAAAACATCAAAAGCATTTGCAGATTCTCAGTTATGTCCATTCCTTATAGTAGGTCTTTTTTTTAAATTAAAAAATAAAGTTAACAATTGCATAAGATTTCTTACTTAAAAAAAAAAATTATATATATATATATATATATATATATATATATCTTCGGTGCCTTTGTCATTATCGTAAATTTATTTCCTGTATTTTTAAGCAATTCTTGAGTGAAAAAAAATCCAAAATTCCTTTTTCAAATAAAAAATCTTGTGCAATTCTTAAGAAATATTTAGAATTTTTTAATAATTGCCTAAGATTTTTTAAGAAAAAAGGAAAATTGGGACTTTTTTTCACTCTAGAATTGCTTAAAATAAAAAGAAAAATACATACTAAGACTACTAGACATCAGTATGTTGAATAAACATACTAAGATGGTGTTGCAGAATAGTTTGTGACGTTTGTGTCGGAAAAATCCAACAAAACTGGTGAAATGATCAAAAACATTAAAGTCACTTTTGATGAGGATGAAGTGGTTCATGTGTGTCGTGGTGCTTTTATTTTGACAGTCACTCAGAATAACGGCCTGTTATCTCCCGTTGTTAATGTTTATAGTGTGTAGTTGTGTGTCCATGTGGCCTCAGTGTGAAAACCTCCAGCGTCAGCGAACAATGAACAAATTCACACAAACACAAGAAATCTCTTTCACACTGAACTTTAATGCATGAAAATCTCCACATTGTCATTTTTTAAGCAGGTTTTTGCATCTAAAAATTTAAAAAAACACCATAAAAAGGTCCTTTTCTCTCTGAGTGTCTCCACATCTACATAAAGATGTGAGACGCTGCTGAAGTCTCATGGTTCCCGTAGATTTAGCATGAATGTTTTCATAAATGTAAAAGTCTGATGAAACTTCTGATTCTGAGGTTCCGTCAAGTTTGTTGCTTTGACAAAATTACGATCAGGAGAATTTTAGTCCAAACTGAGTCGCTGATTTTTTCGCCTCCTTTGATGCTGGAATGATTTTCTTTCCCTCGTTCAGAAGTTCATCTAAACTTCACTGTGCCGACTTGAATTTAGTACTTCAATCCTATTTATTTTTTACCAGCGACGGCACCGGCCAAACGACAACAAAGATAATGCAAATAAAAGCTCCAGGCTCACGTGACGACTGACGGAGCCTAAAAACAACGAGGTAAGAAAAATCCCTTCTAAGTTTTTGTAGTAAACAATCTCCTCTATTTCCGGATATGTTCGTGGAACCAATACGACCTTCGACCTATGAGGAGTTAAATTTGCCGTTTGGGCCTTTTTTGGGCCTTTTTTGGGCGAAAATCTTACTTTGAAAGGCAAATAGCGGACTTCCTGTTGGAGTTAGGTCAAAAGTTAGAGCACGTGAGTTGTAGATCTCGACGAGACGAACAAATTTCGTATCCGTTGCATTTCTTTACGACATTCCTATGGACCGGGGCGGGCGATTTAACTTTTGTAGGTGGCGCTAGAGAGCCATTGTTGGACTTTGTGGTTCATTTTTTTAACACAGACTTTGCATTTTCGCGAAATTTGGAGAGATTTTTTTTAGCATTTTTGACCTCAGGACGTCACCGGGAGAACCTCAGGACGTCACCGGGAGAACCTCGGGACGTCACTTGGAGCACCTCAGGATGGCCCCCGTGTCTCTGACGCCCCACAGAACCCCCTGGTCATAACTGATGGAGCTCAGCGAGACGGCACCTGGAACCAAATTCCAGCCGGTTCCCAGGGGAAAGTCCGGGGAGAACCCGGTCCTGCAGGGAGAACACCAGTGATGAACACATGAGTGATGAACACATGAACGATGAGCACGAGTGATGAACACATGATTGATGAACACATGAGGGATGAAATCATGAACGATGAACACATGAGTGATGAACACATGAGGGATGAACACATGAACGATGAACACATGAGTGATGAAAACATGAACGATGAGCATGAGTAATTAAAACATGAGTGATGAACGCGTGAGTGATGAACACATGAACGATGAACACATGAATGACGAACACATGAATGATGTACACATGAACACATGAGTGATGAACACATGAACCATGAACACATGAGTGATGAACACATGAACGATGAACACATGAGTGATGAACACATGAGTGATGAACACATGAACGATGAACACATGAGTGATGAACACATGAGTGATGAACACATGAATCTGCATCAAACCTGTTCAGTCCTTCTCAAACGTCTGGATACGCCCAGTGAACACTGGGTGGCAGCAAAGAGGCCGTTCAAGATGCTGGAGGTTTAATTCAGGACATTTTCAAAGAGTTTCCCCCCCAGATGTCTGGAAGTCCTGCTGCTAGACTCTATAGAGCCGGAGTAAATAGTTCTTCTGCACAGGTGGCAGCAGCTGGACAATAACAACAATAGCAGCTTCCATAGTGTCAGGATTCCCAGTCCAGAACTTGGTGGTTTTATTTTGACAATCACCAAAATAACAATCCAACTTGGTGGTTTTATTTTGATAGTCACTGTAATAACAATCCAAATTGGAATGTTCTCCCAGTGTTCACGTTTAGAGTCCATTGTTCTCTGCTTGTGTGTGTGTGTGTGTGTGTGTGTGTGTGTGTGTGTGTGTGTGTGTGTGTGTGTGTGTGTGTGTGTGTGTGTGTGTGTGTGTGTGTGTGTGTGTGTGTGTGTTCAGTACTAAACACAAACACCCCCCCCCCCCGTGGCCCAACATGCTAACTACATCTTTCCTTGGACATTTCTGCCGTTGCCGTGGAAACGCGAATCTCTTCTGAGAGGAAAACACCAGAACGACGCGGCCCAGTTGAAACGACTCCCACCTTTCATAGACGTCTCCGTTCAGCTTCAGGATGAAGACGGATCCGTCGGCGCCGGCGTCGACCGCCACGGCTTTTCCTGGCAACGTCGTGCCGACAGTCGCCGCGCACGAGTCCGACACAATGTCCTGTAGCCAAATCAACACACAGGCTAAAGTAAACAATAAACAAACTAGAGCGACACTCGGTAGAGTTTTGCAGATTTGTCAACAAAAGTCCCAAAATCATCCCTTGAAGATTTTGTGTAATTTGGGCGAGTAGTTTTCGCGAAATGTTGGCAAAGTACATACATACTAATAAATTAAAGGTGTACTGGAGGATTTTCCCGAATTGTAGGAAAGACCCGCCCTCTCCACCTTTTGAAAAAATGCACATGCGCAACGCTCTCCCTGCTCCCGAGACGGAACGCCTACTAGAACATGACGAGCCCAGTTCTCCTCGTGCACGCCCTGTTTACAAGTCACAAGTCGGCATCGTAATAACTGCTGACGATGCAAATTACAAAACAAACTAATCAACCCTGGGAAGTTACAATCTAGACGTAGAGAACTTTTACTGGAAGTGATTTGAAATGGATTTCTCCAAATAGAAGCCAAACTTTCCCTGTGGAGTAGAAACTTCGCGACTGAAGCGTCAGTGGGAAGCCCAACCTGGGCTTTCAGCGCCATCGTGTGAAACAATCTCCCAGAAACACTCTGGTCTTGTTTCTCTCTTCCGAAGCCTTTCTCTTCTTCTCATACACTTCCAAGACTCTTGTTCTCTTGCGACCCTCTGCCATTTTCAAAGTACCCGGTGAGAACTGCGAGCTCGCTGAAGGCGTAGCTCACCATAGACACCTGAAAGCGCGGATGTGCAGAAAGTGAACACTAATAGATCCACGCTACCTGGGGACGAGCACGTACGACGGCCTTACGTAATAGATCACCAGAATGATTGACAGTTGGGAGGACCAATAGTCTTGATGATCCACCCAGAAGAAGAACGTCCTCCTGTACACCTTTAACTAATTATTAAATACGTGCGGATGAAAACGTGACCTTCTCGCCAAGCGTTGTTGGCGAAGGTTGTTAATTAACTGCTTGACCAAGAGTTGAGGAAGAGGACTCACTATGACGAAGACGTCGCTGGACGGAAGCACCGCCCAGCAGCGACGCGAGTCACAGCTGATATCCTGCAGTTCCACATCGAGGCTCGTCCACGTCGTGGTGCCGGCCCGGCTGAAGGCTGAAGCAAGGCCCTTCTTCAGACAGCGGGCGGTGCCAGAGGCGATTCCCATCACCTGCCCTTCGCCCCCGGCGTCCACCTGAGCCAGACAGTCGCCTGGAGACGGGCGGAGACACGCGTCCTCTGAAACCGTCTTCCGACGAGGCCGCGGCGCGGAAGTGAAAGGGTTAAAACCCTCGGCGTTCCACTCACCGCTCAGCGGAATGAAATCTCCAGCGACGTATTTGTAGACAGTTCCCGAGTCCCCGACCCGATTCGCCGCAAGCTCCGCCGAGACCGGTCTGGGGCGGTCCGAGCCGACCCCCCAGATCTCCTCCGGTCTCACCGAGACCGGTCTGGGGCGGTCCGAGCCGACCCCCCAGATCTCCTCCGGTCTCACCGAGACCGGTCTGGGGCGGTCCGAGCCGACCCCCCAGATCTCCTCCGGTCTCACCGAGCCCTGTCTGGGGTGGGCCGAGCCGACCCCCCAGATCCCCGCCGGTCCCACCGAGACCTGCCTGAGGGGGACCGAGCCCAGTCTGGTCCACGTCGCCCCGCTCAGGAAAAACACTTCCTGTTTGTCGTTTGTCATCAGAACCTGTCCCTGTCCGGCCTGGACCCGAGTAGCGCCGGAGAGCTCCGGACCCGGGACGCACTCCCAGTCTGAGAGAGGAAGACCGGCACAGGAAACCGTTTCAAGCCTCGATTGGCTTCAAAATAAAACATTTCAAAATGTACTTTTGTACTTAACACGTCTGAAGAGACGACGCCGACGGCACGGACGAACCAACAAAAACACAAACAGAGATTCTCGTGAGCATTCTGAATCAGTTTTCTGACATACGTTCCACCAGGACCGGCGCCCCCTACCGGTGGCTTCCGTTCTACCCTCCCCACCCCCCCCCACGATTTCTGTGAGCAGTGAGACGGGAGAACGTGGATCTGAACACATTTACTGGGAGCACTTCATGACGGTCCCTTCGCCGGTCACGAGCCACAGGTTCCCCAGGTCGTAGCTCGCGTGCTTGACGGTCCCCGACTGCTGGATCTGGAACCAGCCGGTTCCGTGTGGAACTTGAGCAGAGATGCCGATTCTGTGAAAACAAGACGTGGACTCGTTTAGTCCCGGAGGTCTCACTTTTGATTTAGCGTCCTCTTTGGGACGTGAGACGTTGCCAAGAGCGTTGAGAACAGAAGGACAATGACGACAACATTCCGATGCTTTGATGTGCTCTTTGTGTCGGTTCTCCCAAAGGTGTGGGATCAAATAATAATAATAATAGAAATGATGATGATGATGATGAAATCAAATGGCCGCCAAGGATTGTAATCTCGCTCAACAACAAGAGTCATGACCACCAGTCTATGTTCTACAGGTACTTTTAGATCTGAGAGTCACCTGGAACAACGTCCAGGTCGTCTGTGGACCTGCCATTTTTAATGTTTATCAAGTATTGTTGTCGACGCAAACAAATGCCCAAATGATACGTTTTCGCTTGAGATGATGTTGAGCACAAGCAGGAAAAAAACAGATTATAATCCCACCTTTGGTAGAGATTCCCGATCGAATTCACCACAAAGACGGATCCGTCCGCCCCGACCTCAGCCTTCACAGCAGCTCCGTCCACGTGAACCCAATTGAGATTCTGACACGAGTCCAACTTCTGTCGTTGCAACACAACAAGAACTTACGAGCAGTGAAGTGATTAAAACTCGGCGGAGACTCAAACGGCGCGAGGCTTTACAGAGAAGTAGATGCTGTGTCCGGTGTTCACCCCCCAGCACCCGTGGGAGCTGCAGCTGAAGTACATCAGTCCTCCGGAGAGGGTTTCCCAGGTCAGAGGGTCCGAGGGCCTCGAGGCTGAAGATGTGGTGGCGCTCAGACAGTGAATAGTGGACGAGGACGTCACTCCGACTATGTGACTCGGACCGCCGGCGTCCACCTGCTGCAGAACCTGACCTGAGGACACATGGAGGTTCACGTCACCTCCTCGGCAAACGCTGTCAAAAGCGACCTGAGTGGGGGGGGGGGGGGGGGGGGGGGGGGGTAAAGTGTGTTCGCTACCCTGGACAGGAAGGAAGTCGCCGGCGCCATACTTGTGGACCACGTCTGCGGCGTCGACGCCCCAGATCCCGGCAGGTCCCACGGAGACGTGTTTGAGGGCGACTGAACCCAGTCTGGTCCACGTTGATCCGCTGAGGAAAAACACCTCCTGCTTGTCGTTTCTCACCACGACTTGTCCTTGTCCAGCGTCGATCTGCGCGGCGCCGGAGAGCGGAGGCCCCTGGCGGCACCTCCAGCCTGAGGACAGGAAAACACCGCAACGCCACTTCAGCGCTCATGACTTCAACACTTTGGTTCAGGGGTTAGGGTAGGTTAGGGTTAGGGTTAGGGTTAGAGTAGGTTAGGGTTAGGGTAGGTTAGGGTTAGAGTAGGTTAGGGTTAGGGGTAGGGTAGGTTAGGGTTAGGGTAGGCTATGGTAGGTTAAGGTTAGAGTAGGTTAGGGTTAGGGTAGGTTAGGGTTAGGGTTAGGGTAGGCTAGGGTCAGAGTTACCCACCATGACACTCAGACAGGTTTAGGGTAGGTTAGGGTTAGAGTAGGTTAGGGTTAGGGTTGGTTAGGATAGGGTAAGGTAGGGTCAGAGTTACCCACCATGACACTCAGACAGACAGGGTTAGGGTAGGTTAGGTTACGGTTAGGGTAGGTTAGGGTCAGCGTTACCCACCATGACACTCAGACAGACAGGGTTAGGGTAGGTTAGGTTAGGGTAGGGTAAGGCAGGGTCAGAGTTACCCACCATGACACTCAGACAGACAGGGTTAGGGTAGGTTAGGTTAGGGTAGGGTAAGGCAGGGTCAGAGTTACCCACCATGACACTCAGACAGACAGGGTTAGGGTAGGTTAGGTTAGGGTAGGGTAAGGCAGGGTCAGAGTTACCCACCATGACACTCAGACAGACAGGGTTAGGGTAGGTTAGGTTAGGGTAGGGTAAGGTAGGGTCAGAGTTACCCACCATGACACTCCGACAGACAGTTCACCAGCAGAAACACGACTGCAGCAGCTTTCATGTTGCCTCTGAGTCCAGACTCTCCATCCTATCACATATATAGACGTCTCCAGAGTGGGCGTATGTTTTTGTACCACTTGACTGTTTATCCAGTATTTCCACATCCAAGCTCTTGATGGTATGAAAAGCAAACAGAGGGATAAAAGTGTTGTGTAACAATCATCCTCAGAAGAGAGTAATCCAAGAGTATGTAGGAGCTTTGGGATTCATCATCCTGCGTTTCCTTCAATTCCCATATTTTAAATTTGGGCAACAGATCATTTTCCAGCGCAAATTTGAGGAAAATCTTTCAGGACAACTTAGAAAAATAAAAACTGTGTCAATAAAACAAAGTACATAAAAAGTCAACAAAGTGGTTTGGAGAGTAAACACACATTTGGCACAGTCCAGGTTGGGGTACTTTCTCATGCTGAAGGGTAAAATCGCAATGGAAAAATCATGGAAAAATCATGGAAAAATACTGTTAAAATTCTCAAGAATTACTGATAAAATTCCCAGGAATTACAATTAAAATTCCCTGGAACTACAGTAGATAATTCCCAGCAATTACTGTTGAAAGTCCAGAGAATTACTGATTTAATTCCCAGGAATTACAGTCAACAATTCCAGAAATTACTGCTGCTAGAATTCCCTGAAGTTATTGATAAAATTCCCAGGAATGTCTTATCAAGTTGCTAAATCTCGATGGATTTTCATGACCTTTAAGTGTTTTTATGATTTTTTCCTTTGGTTTATTAATTAGTTCAAGCTTCAAAGAGAATTTTGCTCAAATTTAGAGGCAAACAGAAAATATGTTATCATAATAATGAAAAAATCTAAATAAACAAAGTGTATAAAACGATGTGGATTCATAAGATGAAGAAGGTTCAGAGAAGAAGCCAGCAAACTAGGTGAGTTTTAAACAACCGTCTGTAAAATTTGACTTGTGGTGTGACGAGTTTGTCACATTTGGAAGAAAGACTTCAAATTAACCCCCCCCCCCCCCCCCAGATCCCTGCAGGTCCCACTGAGACCTGTTTGAGGGGGACTGAACCCAGTCTGGGAGTTCGTCTTCAGTCCCATGTTTGAGACGTGGAAACCCTCGGCAGACCCCGACACGCCGTGTGTTTGCTCAGCCTTTATTCAGATTTGTTTTGTTTACTTGTTCGTATGTCATCGGGAGTTTCTGTTTTCATGTGATCCGACAACAGTCTTTGTCTGTTCGTCCTGTTCAGAGCTCCACCCTGGTTTATTACCAGAACCTTCAGCAGGTTCTACAAGTTCCACATAACGTGGCTCTATTCATTAGTCCAACAAGTATTCACAGTTTTTAATCAGTTGGGATAGGAAGGGTCTGGAATCTTAATTTGTCAATTCTTCCCATGTTCAACCTGTAAAAGTTGAAATATGCCAAATACAACTAATTAATTATTGTAATGATCATGTGAGGAACACCCCGAAATCCTGTGCCTCAGCTCAGGAGGATTCTTACAGTTTGTATTGTGCAGAGAACAAATAGCTAATCAATAAGAAAGGATATATCTGAACGTAACAAGGTACGTGCTGCTCGCTGCAGTGGTACACACCCAGACCAGGTGAACATCAAAACAGAAACTGAAAAGGAAAACACTCTTAGACACACCTTTTGTTCAAAAGCGTTAACCATTCTGCGGTTTACTTTAGATGAAAGCAACAGCATCTCCGCATCAAAGCTTCACCTTTACTAAACAAAGGGAATTTGATGAGCTGCTCGTTTTGTCGCTCAGAGTCACGGTTTAGTCAGTCGCCACTTGTTCTGCCACGGTGGTTTATGAGCAGACATTTTGGTTTTCCCATGTATTTTAACGGGGAGGAAGAGGATATGGAGGAGTGAGGAGGAGCAAGGAGGTGGGAGGAGGAGGGAGGAGGAGTTCTGAACTTTGACGGCCAATAAAAACAAAACTGCTCGACTCGTCAAAAAGTGTACCAGAATTACTGAGCAGGAGAGTCTCCTCTGTCATTTAATGGTGTTTTGAAGCCGATGCGACGTTCGCCCTCGGAGGAGATAGCGTTTGCAAATATTATTTTGAAGGGCGAATTGCAGACTTTGTGAGGTGGAAAACCTAACAAAGAAAAGAAGGTGGAATTAAACTGAAAAGAGCTGAAAATGTCAGGATCTGATCACAGTCAATACTAATGAAACGTCAAGAAATCAATACAGGAAGTGGTCAGTAATACGTCAGTTTGCATTACGGCTGGACTGGATGTGACACTGGACACATGAAGGTTTAATTCTTGGTCCCTACAACCTGTTCTGAGCGATGATGGACTCCGTCCTTTTGAATTAGAGGGAATGATGGACCAGCAAACAGGAAGTGTCTCCATGTCCCACAATGAAATGATTCCTGTTTGAACAGCAGCAGCACTGCGTCACACAACTACTGCTGAGGTGTGGCATGATTGTTGCGTGACAGGAGAAACACGTATGAACGAGTGAATGAAATGGAAAGTACATTCCTCATAATGCAGTGGCAGCAAAACAATTTCGTGTTAATCTTCGGATCTCGACGCGTCAAAGAAGCTTTCCAGCTTCACGCCTCTGATAACGGATCATATTCTGCATTGAGATGAAGTCCAGATCAAAGAAAACAAACTGTGTGTGTGAAACTTTTACATTTCCTGGTAAATAAAAAATTCCTCATTGCTTTATTTATAGCCTGGACATGAAGGAACATTCCTTTGAAGTCACATGGTCCAGATGAAAGTGAAAGTGAAAGCATGAAGAGAGACTATATAAGCCGGTGTTGACTGAGTGCTTCTACTGAGTGTCTCTTCAACCGTCACCGGACAGAAACTTCTCCTCACAGTTACTGCAGTAGAAAATACTCGACTTTTATTCTTCATCAGCATGAATTATGTTTGGGTAAGGCTGTTTTATAACTATACATCTTAACTTTGATGATTGATTTTAATGTGTTAAATGTTGTTCTGTAAAAATACTGATAAAGATAAGTTTTGTTCTCTGTGTAAACTTTATTTTTCTTAAGGATTTATTTATGAGCCAAGATCCGCCGAAACCTCCTACGAGTAAGTCATTTTATATTTCACGCAATTGACTAAGGCTGCGTCTCAATTCTCCCCCTGAGCCCGTCATCTTACCCCTCCCCCTTTGAAAAGCTCGTTCATGAGTGTGAGGAGTGTCCCAATTCACTATAGTGCAGAGGTGGGGGTGGGGGGGTGGGGGGGTGAAGGGCTAGAGGGAGAGGGGCGGAGCTGAGCAGAGGGGGGAGGGGCGGGGCTGAGCAGAGCAAGAGGGGCGGGGCTGAACAGAGGGGGAGGGGTGGGGCTGAGCAACGGGAGAGGGGCGGGGCTTATCAGAGGGAGAGGGGCGGGGCTTAACAGATGGGAGATGGGCGGGGCTTAACAGAGGGAGAGGCGTGTCCCAAATCTAAGGGCTGAAACTTTTATCCCTTTGTCTTTGTACTCGTTTTGGAGGTGAAGGGCTAAGGGGGAGGGGGAGGGGTACAAAATAGAATTGGGATCGGGCCTAAATTCACATTTATTCATAAGACAAGTGCTCCTGGAACAAAATTAATAGGAAATGTGATTTATTGTTCCAACAGCTTTTGCTGAACCCTGGAGAGTCGTACCCTGGAGGTGAGTATTTGAGGTGTAACACAAGAAGTATTTGTGGTGTTTGAAACATGTGGGGATAAAAAGTTCATTCTGATCTAATGTAACTTTTACCAGAGACAAAAAGAAAGACTTTGACTATGTGACGGCCTACGAACCTCATCCAGAAGCCGAATGTCTCCGAGTCCTGCTGTACGGACCTCCAGGCACCGGAAAGTCCAGCTTCATCAACTCGGTGGACAGCGCTCTGCGAGGAAGGATCTCCACCCGAGCCTCGGCAGCCTCCGGCTACGACCAAAGCTTCACCACCAAAGTACGAAGACGTCCTCTGACCTGTTACACTGTTGATCAGTCATACAAAGACAATCGGAACCAAACGTTCCCGGTTCTCCTCAAACATCACGTCAGGCTCACCTTGTTCTCATGTGTTTCAACCTGCAGTACAGAAGTTATAAGATCCAGAGAGAAACGCCTGGAACCTTTTATTCTCTCGTCTTCAGTGACATCATGGGTATAGAGAAGGTCAGTGGGAGAGGAGTCGATGTGGAAAATATCAAACTGATCATGAGAGGACACGTCCATGACGGATGCAAGGTACCAACATCATCTTGTTCTTCTGTCGTAGAGAGAAATATAGAAATATAGAAATCCACCCTCATGTATTAAAAGTGCACTGATTTGGACAATGTGGTTGCAGCTGTTTCCCGGCGGGACCCCGACTGGATCCGACTACAGAGAAAGTCCCACCATCAAGGACAAAGCTCATGTTCTGGTTTGTGTCATTTCCGCCGCCACATTGAACCTGATGGACGCCGAGTTTGTTCGTAGGATCAAGGAGGTCAGACAAGAAGCCGAAGCTGCAGGTGAGTTTATACAGGAATTTTTTAAAAACTCAATGAAATTACTTTTAAATTACTTTAATGCCAAATTCAAATGTATTTGCTGTCATGCAGGTACTTTTTGGTACGTTTGTTATAAAGTCTGTGTTTCAAACTGGAATCAGTGGTCTGAACTGTGAGGAAACTGAATGTTTTATGGTTTTTGCTCTTTTCCTTGCAGGAATCCCCCAAATAGTTGTTCTGACTAAAATCGACGAAGCCTGTCCTGAAGTCAAGAAAAGCATCAGGAATGTCTACATGAGCAAACACCTGAAAACTCAGGTAGGGAGTCGTTTTTTTAAGAGTACAAACATTAATCCAACATCAGTGGAACTTTTCCATTTAAATAAAACATGTGACGTTTTTATACTTTTTCAAAAAAACAGTTTTTCTTCAAAGTGTCTTTCTTCTTGAACGTAGATGGAACAGCTGAGTGTGACCGTGGGGTTTCCAATGAACTGCGTCTTCCCGGTACAGAACTACAGCGAACAAACTGAAACCGATGAAGACACTGATACTCTGATACTCAACGCGATGAGGAAGATCATCGACTACGGACAAGACTTCCTGATCGACAACATTCCTCCGACGGAGCCTAAGAATCGGTACAGTGAGTGAGAAAGTTTCAGACCAAAACACTGAGGCGATGTCCACTGTCCTCTTGAGCTCTTTGATCTCTTTGATCACTTTGTGGGGTTTTTCCTTCACTTCCAATCAATGTTGTACAAAGTAATGTAGATCAGGTTTAAGGTTCAACATTAAAATATTTAGGGTTGGAAAAGTAAATGTAAAATTAAGTGTTTTTTTTCTGATGAGAATCTTTAATTGCTGCCAAGATTTGATGAATCAGTTGTTTTGTTGATTATACATGGAAAGATTTGGGTTGTTATGATGTTCTAATAAATATTTGATCCTGCTCTGTCCAGTCTGTCTGTCTGTCTTTCCAATCTATTAATCAATCTGTTATTATTAGGAAGTCAGACAGGAAGCTGCCATAATAAAAGTATCCACTGACTTTTCAACTAGAGCCAAAGGTAAAACACACTAAGAGAATAAAAGAGGATTTGACTCTATAGCTATATACACTGATGGGTAAAGTTTGGAAGGGCTTTTTAAAAAGCTTTCATTAAGTCCTGTGACATGAGAATATTGGAAACGCCTTCGGTGTGACGAGCTCCACCTCAACACCACCTTTGAAGCCAAATGAAGCACTTCCTTTACTCTCTGACTCCACCAGGTGGCGCTCTTGGCTTGAAGATAGAAGCTGAAGGCCTGACAATGAATTGTGCTTTCAAGCCTTTGTTGAATAGACGGCGCCATCTAGCGGCTTCAGACATCAAAGACTGGTTGAAGAAGCTTCATCGGTAGGAAATAATGTGAATCAGGTTCAAGCTGAAGTCTGACGACTTCATGTCAAGTTTGAAATGATCTTTGGAAGCAAAATCAGATGTACTGGAGTTTTTTTAATCTCAGAAACCCAAACTGGCTCGAACTCAACAAAGCATTTTCTTCTATTAATGCAGCTACTCTGTCAACAAAACCACAGTTGACGACAGTCTTTTATTTTGAAAGAAAGGGACAGGGACAAAAAAAACAAAAAAACATTAGTAACAATAAAAACATTCAGTTATTTCAATGTTTAGCCCAGTGTTTGGTGAAAAGCCTGGAAGAATGAGAGGAAAGAGACAAACCCCAGTATCGAGAGCAATAATGGTCAAAACGTGTTCATGTTGGTGCGAAAACAAACGCAGACTGACACAAACTGTTGTAAAGCTCAAAGCGTTTATTTATAAAGTTTAACAACCCAGCGAAGGTGTCCAGAGGCTCGTCCAACCAAACACACAAGAATCCAAAACATGAGGGAACGCAAGGTTCCCCTGACAGCAACGTCCCTGATTTTGACCCAAACTA
The DNA here is from genome assembly GCF_963422515.1 of Blennius ocellaris. NCBI lineage: Eukaryota > Metazoa > Chordata > Actinopteri > Blenniiformes > Blenniidae > Blennius > Blennius ocellaris. Next base: position 1,035,476 of record NC_137671.1, read on the forward strand.
TTGCAGTACGATACAGTGTTTTACAGTACAGGTGTATTGTGTTGTGGTTGTTGTAATACTGTCGGCAGTGTACAGTACACCCCCTGAGTACTCTCCTGTTGACCTGCATTTTTTTGTTTTTGCAGCTCCTACAAAATAAATATGCCCATAATTTTCATGAGTGTAACACAATCAAAAAGAAACGGTCAAATATATCTTTCCAACACTAAACAGCTTCCTTATCTTTTTTTTCTAAACATTCCTGGCCTGCTCACAGTAACCTTGTCCACATTTAAAATGCAATTTAATTCATGAACATATGAAGAAAAAAACCCCACAAAGAGATCAAAGAGCTCAAGAGGACAGTGGACATCACCTCAGTGTTTTGGTGTGAAACTTTCTGCCTCACTGTACAGATTCTTAGGGTCCGTTGGACGAATGTTGTCGTTCAGGAAGTCTTGTCCGTAGTCGATGATCTTCCTCATCGCGTTGAGTATCAGAGTATCAGTGTCTTCATCGGTTTCAGTTTGTTCGCTGTAGTTCTGTACCGGGAAGACGCAGTTCATTGGAAACCCCACGGTCGCACTCAGCTGTTCCATCTACGTTCAAGAAGAAAGACACTTTGAAGAAAAACTGTTTTTTTGAAAAAGTATAAAAACGTCACATGTTTTATATAAATGGAAAAGTTCCACTGATGTTGGATTAATGTTTGCACTCTTTAAAAAACGACTCCCTACCTGAGTTTTCAGGTGTTTGCTCATGTAGACATTCCTGATGCTTTTCTGGACTTCAGGACAGGCTTCGTCGATTTTAGTCAGAACAGCTATTTGGGGGATTCCTGCAAGGAAAAGAGCAAAAACCATAAAACATTCAGTTTCCTCACAGTTCAGACCACTGATTCCAGTTTGAAACACAGACTTTATAACAAACGTACCAAAAATACCTGCATGACAGCAAATACATTTGAATTTGGCATTAAAGTAATTTAAAAGTAATTTCATTGAGTTTTTAAAAAATTGCTGTATAAACTCACCTAAAGCTTCGGCTTCTTTTCTGACCTCCTTGATCCTACGAACAAACTCGGCGTCCATCAGGTTCAATGTGGCGGCGGAAATGACACAAACCAGAACATGAGCTTTGTCCTTGATGGTGGGACTTTCTCTGTAGTCGGATCCAGTCGGGGTCCCGCCGGGAAGCAGCTGCAACCACATTGTCCAAATCAGTGCACTTTTAATACATGAGGGTGGATTTCTATATTTCTATATTTCTCTCTACGACAGAAGAACAAGATGATATTGGTACCTTGCATCCGTCTTTCACGTGTCCTCTCATGATCAGTTTGATATTTTCCACATCGACTCCTCTCCCACTGACCTTCTCTATACCCATGATGTCACTGAAGACGAGAGAATAAAAGGTTCCAGGCGTTTCTCTCTGGATCTTATAACTTCTGTACTGCAGGTTGAAACACATGAGAACAAGGTGAGCCTGACGTGATGTTTGAGGAGAACCGGGAACGTTTGGTTCCGATTGTCTTTGTATGACCGATCAACAGTGTAACAGGTCAGAGGACGTCTTCGTACTTCGGTGGTGAAGCTGTGGTCGTAGCCGGTGGCTGCCGAGGCTCGGGTGGAGATCCTTCCTCGCAGAGCGCTGTCCACCGAGTTGATGAAGCTGGACTTTCCGGTGCCTGGAGGTCCGTACAGCAGGACTCGGAGACATTCGGCTTCTGGATGAGGTTCGTAGGCCGTCACATAGTCAAAGTCTTTCTTTTTGTTCCTGTTAAAAGTTACATTAGATCAGAATGAACTTTTTATCCCCACATGTTTCAAACACCACAAATACTTCTTGCGTTACACCTCAAATACTCACCCCCAGGGTACGACTCTCCAGGGTTCATCAAAAGCTGTCGGAACAATAAATCACATTTCCTATTAATTTAGTTCCAGGAGCACTTGTTTTATGAATAAATGTGAATTTAGGCCCGATCCCAATTCTATTTTGTACCCCTCCCCCTCCCCCTCCCCCTTAGCCCTTCACCTCCAAAACGAGGGCAAAGACAAAGGGATAAAAGTTTCAGCCCTTAGATTTGGGACACGCCTCTCCCTCTGTTAAGCCCCGCCCCTCCCCCCTCTGCTCAGCCCCGCCCCCCTCTCCCTCTGCTCAGCACCGCCCCTCCCCCCCTCTGCTCAGCACCGCCCCTCCCCCATCCTGCCACCCCAAATTCAACGTGTTGCAGCAGCTTGGCTGCTTCGTTTCCACATCAAGGTGAAGAACTAGACGGAGACGTGGATTATTCAGTTCTTGTATTTGGCCGTTCTTACTCGTATAAAACACAACAGGTTTATAGAACTTTAGAAGTATATATGTGACATGTGAGTCCTTCGGCACCATGGCCTCCTACCCCTCTGTTTAAAGTGTGCATCTGTCAACGCTCCATTCCGAGGGGTGAATAGCCCTTCACCCCCCCCCCCCCCCCCCCCCCCCCACCTCTGCACTATAGTGAAATGGGACACTCCTCACACTCCTGAACGCACTTACTCTATCTTCAAGCCAAGAGCGCCACCTGGTGGAGTCAGAGAGTAAAGGAAGTGCTTCATTTGGCTTCAAAGGTGGTGTTGAGGTGGAGCTCGTCACACCGAGGGCGTTTCCAATATTCTCATGTCACAGGACTTAATGAAAGCTTTTTAAAAAGCCCTTCCAAACTTTACCCATCAGTGTATATAGTTATAGAGTCAAATCCTCTTTTATTCTCTTAGTGTGTTTTACCTTTTGCTCTAGTTGAAAAGTCAGTGGATACTTTTATTATGGCAGCTTCCTGTCTGACTTCCTAATAATAACAGATTGATTAATAGATTGGAAAGACAGACAGACAGACTGGACAGAGCAGGATCAAATATTTATTAGAACATCATAACAACCAAATCCTTCCATGTATAATCAACAAAACAACTGATTCATCAAATCTTGGCAGCAATTAAAGATTCTCATCAGAAAAAAAACACTTAATTTTACATTTACCTTTCCAACCCTAAATATTTTAATGTTGAACCTTAAACCTGATCTACATTACTTTGTACACGTTTGATTGGAAGTGAAGAGGAAAAACCCCACAAAGTGATCAAAGAGATCAAAGAGCTCAAGAGGACAGTGGACATCGCCTCAGTGTTTTGGTCTGAAACTTTCTCACTCACTGTACAGATTCTTAGGCTCCGTCGGAGGAATGTTGTCGATCAGGAAGTCTTGTCCGTAGTCGATGATCTTCCTCATCGCGTTGAGTATCAGAGTATCAGTGTCTTCATCGGTTTCAGTTTGTTCGCTGTAGTTCTGTACCGGGAAGACGCAGTTCATTGGAAACCCCACGGTCACACTCAGCTGTTCCATCTACGTTCAAGAAGAAAGACACTTTGAAGAAAAACAGTTTTTTTGAAAAAGTATAAAAACGTCACATGTTTTATATAAATGGAAAAGTTCCACTGATGTTGGATTAATGTTTGTACTCTTTAAAAAACGACTCCCTACCTGAGTTTTCAGGTGTTTGCTCTTGTAGACATTCCTGATGCTTTTCTGGACTTCAGGACAGGCTTCGTCGATTTTAGTCAGAACAGCTATTTGGGGGATTCCTGCAACGAAAAGAGCAAAAACCATAAACATTCAGTTTCCTCACAGTTCAGACCACTGATTCCAGTTTGAAACACAGACTTTATAACAAACGTACCAAAAATACCTGCATGACAGAAAATACATTTGAATTTGGCATTAAAGTAATTTAAAAGTAATTTCATTGAGTTTTTAAAACATTCCTGTATAAACTCACCTGCAGCTTCGGCTTCTTTTCTGACCTCCTTGATCCTACGAACAAACTCGGCGTCCATCAGGTTCAATGTGGCGGCGGAAAAGACACAAACCAGAACATGAGCTTTGTCCTTGATGGTGGGACTTTTTCTGTAGTCGGATCCAGTCGGGGTCCCGCCGGGAAGCAGCTGGAACCACATTGTCCAAATCAGGGCACTTTTAATACATGGGGGTGGATTTCTATATTTCTATATTTCTCTCTACGACAGAAGAACAAGATGATGTTGGTACCTTGCATCCGTCTTTCACGTGTCCTCTCATGATCAGTTTGATATTTTCCACATCGACTCCTCTCCCACTGACCTTCTCTATACCCATGATGTCACTGAAGACGAGAGAATAAAAGGTTCCAGGCGTTTCTCTCTGGATCTTATAACTTCTGTACTGCAGGTTGAAACACATGAGAACAAGGTGAGCCTGACGTTTGGTTCCGATTGTCTTTGTATGACCGATCAACAGTGTAACAGGTCAGAGGACGTCTTCGTACTTGGTGGTGTAGCTTTGGTCGTAGCCGGTGGCTGCCGAGGCTCGGGTGGAGATCCTTCCTCGCAGAGCGCTGTCCACCGAGTTGATGAAGCTGGACTTTCCGGTGCCTGGAGGTCCGTACAGCAGGACTCGGAGACATTCGGCTTCTGGATGAGGTTCGTAGGCCGTCACATAGTCAAAGTCTTTCTTTTTGTCTCTGGTAAAAGTTACATTAGATCAGAATGAACTTTTTATCCCCACATGTTTCAAACACCACAAATACTTCTTGCGTTACACCTCAAATACTCACCTCCAGGGTACGACTCTCCAGGGTTCAGCAAAAGCTGTCGGAACAATAAATCACATTTCCTATTAATTTAGTTCCAGGAGCACTTGTTTTATGAATAAATGTGAATTTAGTCCCAATCCCAATTCTATTTTGTACCCCTCCCCCTCCCCTCCCCCTTAGCCCTTCACCTCCAAAACAAGGGCAAAGACAAAGGGATAAAAGTTTCAGCCCTTAGATTGGGGACACGCCTCTCCCTCTGTTAAGCCCCGCCCCTCCCCCTCTGCTCAGCACCGCCCCTCTCCCTCTGCTCAGCACCGCCCCTCCCCCCCTCTGCTCAGCACCGCCCCTCCCCCATCCTGCCGCCCCAAATTCAACGTGTTGCAGCAGCTTGGCTGCTTCGTTTCCACATCAAGGTGAAGAACTAGACGGAGACGTGGATTATTCAGTTCTTGTATTTGGCCGTTCTTACTCGTATAAAACACAACAGGTTTATAGAACTTTAGAAGTATATATGTGACATGCGAGTCCTTCGGCACCATGGCCTCCTACCCCTCTGTTTAAGATGTGCATCTGTCAACGCTCCATTCCGAGGGGTGAATAGCCCTTCACCCCCCCCCCACCCCCCCACCTCTGCACTATAGTGAAATGGGACACTCCTCACACTCCTGAACGCACTTTTCAAAGGGGGAGGGGTAAGATGAAGGGCTCAGGGGGAGAATTGAGACGCAGCCTTAGTCAATTGCGTGAAATATAAAATGACTTACTCGTGGGAGGTTTCGGCGGATCTTGGCTCTTAAATAAATCCTTCAGAAAAATAAAGTTTACACAGAGAACAAAACTCATCTTTATCAGTATTTTTACAGAACAACATTTAACACATTAAAATCAATCATCAAAGTGAAGATGTAAAGTTATAAAATAGTCTTACCCGAAAAAGACTCATGCTGATGAAGAATAAAAGTCGAGTATTTTCTACTGCAGTAACTGTGAGGAGAAGTTTCTGTCCGGTGATGGTTGAAGAGACACTCAGTAGAAGCACTCAGTCAACACCGGCTTATATAGTCTCTCTTCATGCTTTCACTTTCATTTAGATCATGTGATTTCAAAGAACTGCTCAGTCATGTCCAGGTAATCAATAAAGGTTGTGCTCGGTCACATCAGAACAGAAATGACCAGAACAATCAGAAGAATGACTGTTAGAGTAAATCAACAGCTGTTTGGTTTATTCTTCTTCTTCTTCTTCAATAAATGAAACTCTTCCCTTGCAGACGTTGCAGAGTCGTGATGCTTTGGAGAAACCGGCAGCATGTTGCCGTTGCCCCCCCCCCCCCACCCCCCCGGATGCATGCGGTAGGACATCCTGGGCTGATCTCTGACGACTTTCTCATCCTTGCCTCATGAAGCCTGGGGGGTTTTGCCTTCCAGGCTTCAGTTCTGAGTTCTTGTTCCACTGTTGCAGTGCAATAAAAGTCAAATCACTCTTCCTCTCCATCCAGCCCGGGACATAAAGACTCAATATCATTCTGCCACCCAAACACTTTTTTTTTTAGACGACCAAGTTCAGAACCAAAGAACCGGAGGAACCAGACCGGGTTCCACCGGCTGCATCAATAATGTAGAGTATAAATCCTTTTCTTTACATGGAACCTGACACCAAAGAGGAAAAGACCATTTTCATGATTGAAAACTAAAGTTCTCCTTCTAGTGGAACACAAAGTTGGTTTTCTTTGATCTGGACTTCATCTCAATGCAGAACATGTTCCGTTATCAGCGACGTGAAGAGATCCGAAGATGAACACTACATTGTTTTGCTGCCACTGCATTATGAGGAATGCACTTTCCATTTCATTCACTCGTTCATACGGGTTTCTCCTGTCACGCAACAATCATGCCACACCTCCTCAGCAGTAGTTGTGTGAGGCAGTGCTGCTGCTGTTCAAACAGGAATCATTTCATTGTGGGACATGGAGACACTTCCTGTTTGCTGGTCCATCATTCCCTCTAATTCAAAAGGACGCCGTCTATTCAACAAAGGCTTGAAAGCACAATTCATTGTCAGGCCTTCAGCTTCTATCTTCAAGCCAAGAGCGCCACCTGGTGGAGTCAGAGAGTAAAGGAAGTGCTTCATTTGGCTTCAAAGGTGGTGTTGAGGTGGAGCTCGTCACACCGAGGGCGTTTCCAATATTCTCATGTCACAGGACTTAATGAAAGCTTTTTAAAAAGCCCTTCCAAACTTTACCCATCAGTGTATATAGTTATAGAGTCAAATCCTCTTTTATTCTCTTAGTGTGTTTTACCTTTTGCTCTAGTTGAAAAGTCAGTGGATACTTTTATTATGGCAGCTTCCTGTCTGACTTCCTAATAATAACAGATTGATTAATAGATTGGAAAGACAGACAGACAGACTGGACAGAGCAGGATCAAATATTTATTAGAACATCATAACAGCACAAATCTTTCCATGTATAATCAACAAAACAACTGATTCATCAAATCTTGGCAGCAATTAAAGAGTCTCATCAGAAAAAAACCACTTAATTTTACATTTACTTTTCCAACCCTAAATATTTTAATGTTGAACCTTAAATCCCTGTTGTGCTGATCTACATTACTTTGTACAACATTGATTGGAAGTGAAGGAAAAACCCCACAAAGTGATCAAAGAGATCAAAGAGCTCAAGAGGACAGTGGACATCGCCTCAGTGTTTTGGTCTGAAACTTTCTCACTCACTGTACAGATTCTTAGGCTCCGTCGGAGGAATGTTGTCGATCAGGAAGTCTTGTCCGTAGTCGATGATCTTCCTCATCGCGTTGAGTATCAGAGTATCAGTGTCTTCATCGGTTTCAGTTTGTTCGCTGTAGTTCTGTACCGGGAAGACGCAGTTCATTGGAAACCCCACGGTCACACTCAGCTGTTCCATCTACGTTCAAGAAGAAAGGCACTTTGAAGAAAAACTGTTTTTTTGAAAAAGTATAAAAACGTCACGTTTTATATAAATGGAAAAGTTCCACTGATGTTGGATTAATGTTTGTACTCTTTAAAAAACGACTCCCTACCTGAGTTTTCAGGTGTTTGCTCTTGTAGACATTCCTGATGCTTTTCTTGACTTCAGGACAGGCTTCATCGATTTTAGTCAGAACAACTATTTGGGGGATTCCTGCAAGGAAAAGAGCAAAAACCATAAAACATTCAGTTTCCTCACAGTTCAGACCACTGATTCCAGTTTGAAACACAGACTTTATAACAAACGTACCAAAAATACCTGCATGAATGAAAATACATTTGAATTTGGCATTAAAGTAATTTAAAAGTAATTTCATTGAGTTTTTAAAAAATTGCTGTATAGACTCACCTAAAGCTTCGGCTTCTTTTCTGACCTCCTTGATCCTACGAACAAACTCGGCGTCCATCAGGTTCAATGTGGCGGCGGAAAAGACACAAACCAGAACATGAGCTTTGTCCTTGATGGTGGGACTTTCTCTGTAGTCGGATCCAGTCGGGGTCCCGCCGGGAAGCAGCTGCAACCACATTGTCCAAATCAGTGCACTTTTAATACATGAGGGTGGATTTCTATATTTCTCTCTACGACAGAAGAACAAGATGATGTTGGTACCTTGTATCCGTCATGGACGTGTCCTCTCATGATCAGTTTGATATTTTCCACATCGACTCCTCTCCCACTGACCTTCTCTATACCCATGATGTCACTGAAGACGAGAGAATAAAAGGTTCCAGGCGTTTCTCTCTGGATCTTATAACTTCTGTACTGCAGGTTGAAACACATGAGAACAAGGTGAGCCTGACGTGATGTTTGAGGAGAACCGGGAACGTTTGGTTCCGATTGTCTTTGTATGACCGATCAACAGTGTAACAGGTCAGAGGACGTCTTCGTACTTTGGTGGTGAAGCTTTGGTCGTAGCCGGTGGCTGCCGAGGCTCGGGTGGAGATCCTTCCTCGCAGAGCGCTGTCCACCGAGTTGATGAAGCTGGACTTTCCGGTGCCTGGAGGTCCGTACAGCAGGACTCGGAGACATTCGGCTTCTGGATGAGGTTCGTAGGCCGTCACATAGTCAAAGTCTTTCTTTTTGTCTCTGGTAAAAGTTACATTAGATCAGAATGAACTTTTTATCCCCACATGTTTCAAACATCACAAATACTTCTTGTGTTACACCTCAAATACTCACCCCCAGGGTACGACTCTCCAGGGTTCAGCAAAAGCTGTCGGAACAATAAATCACATTTCCTATTAATTTAGTTCCAGGAGCACTTGTTTTATGAATAAATGTGAATTTAGGCCCGATCCCAATTCTATTTTGTACCCCTCCCCCTCCCCCTTAGCCCTTCACCTCCAAAACGAGGGCAAAGACAAAGGGATAAAAGTTTCAGCCCTTAGATTTGGGACACGCCTCTCCCTCTGTTAAGCCCCGCCCCTCCCCCCCTCTGCTCAGCCCCGCCCCCCTCTCCCTCTGCTCAGCACTGCCCCTCTCCCCCTGCTCAGCCCCGCCCCCCTCTCCCTCTGCTCAGCCCCGCCCCCCTCTCCCTCTGCTCAGCACCGCCCCTCCCCCCCTCTGCTCAGCACCGCCCCTCCCCCATCCTGCCGCCCCAAATTCAACGTGTTGCAGCAGCTTGGCTGCTTCGTTTCCACATCAAGGTGAAGAACTAGACGGAGACGTGGATTATTCAGTTCTTGTATTTGGCCGTTCTTACTCGTATAAAACACAACAGGTTTATAGAACTTTAGAAGTATATATGTGACATGCGAGTCCTTCGGCACCATGGCCTCCTACCCCTCTGTTTAAAGTGTGCATCTGTCAACGCTCCATTCCGAGGGGTGAATAGCCCTTCACCCCCCCCACCCCCCCACCTCTGCACTATAGTGAAATGGGACACTCCTCACACTCCTGAACGCACTTTTCAAAGGGGGAGGGGTAAGATGAAGGGCTCAGGGGGAGAATTGAGACGCAGCCTTAGTCAATTGCGTGAAATATAAAGTGACTTACTCGTGGGAGGTTTCGGCGGATCTTGGCTCTTAAATAAATCCTTGAGAAAAATAAAGTTTACACAGAGAACAAAACTCATCTTTATCAGTATTTTTACAGAACAACATTTAACACATTGAAATCAATCATCAAAGTGAAGATGTAAAGTTATAAAACAGTCTTACCCGAAAAAGACTCATGCTGATGAAGAATAAAAGTCGAGTATTTTCTACTGCAGTAACTGTGAGGAGAAGTTTCTGTCTGGTGATGGTTGAAGAGACACTCAGTAGAAGCACTCAGTCAACACCGGCTTATATAGTCTCTCTTCATGCTTTCACTTTCATTTAGATCATGTGATTTCAAAGAACTGCTCAGTCATGTCCAGGTAATCAATAAAGGTTGTGCTCGGTCACATCAGAACAGAAATGACCAGAACAATCAGAAGAATGACTGTTAGAGTAAATCAACAGCTGTTTGGTTTATTCTTCTTCTTCTTCTTCAATAAATGAAACTCTTCCCTTGCAGACGTTGCAGAGTCGTGATGCTTTGGAGAAACCGGCAGCATGTTGCCGTTGCCCCCCCCCACCCCCCCGGATGCATGCGGTAGGACATCCTGGGCTGATCTCTGACGACTTTCTCATCCTTGCCTCATGAAGTCTGGGGGGTTTTGCCTTCCAGGCTTCAGTTCTGAGTTCTTGTTCCACTGTTGCAGTGCAATAAAAGTCAAATCACTCTTCCTCTCCATCCAGCCCGGGACATAAAGACTCAATATCATTCTGCCACCCAAACACTTTTTTTTTTAGACGACCAAGTTCAGAACCAAAGAACCGGAGGAACCAGACCGGGTTCCACCGGCTGCATCAATAATGTAGAGTATAAATCCTTTTCTTTACATGGAACCTGACACCAAAGAGGAAAAGACCATTTTCATGATTGAAAACTAAAGTTCTCCTTCTAGTGGAACACAAAGTTGGTTTTCTTTGATCTGGACTTCATCTCAATGCAGAACATGTTCCGTTATCAGCGACGTGAAGAGATCCGAAGATTAACACTACATTGTTCTGCTGCCACTGCATTATGAGGAATGCACTTTCCATTTCATTCACTCGTTCATACGGGTTTCTCCTGACACGCAACAATCATGCCACACCTCCTCAGCAGTAGTTGTGTGAGGCAGTGCTGCTGCTGTTCAAACAGGAATCATTTCATTGTGGGACATGGAGACACTTCCTGTTTGCTGGTCCATCATTCCCTCTAATTCAAAAGGACGGAGTCTATTCAACAAAGGCTTGAAAGCACAATTCATTGTCAGGCCTTCAGCTTCTATCTTCAAGCCAAGAGCGCCACCTGGTGGAGTCAGAGAGTAAAGGAAGTGCTTCATTTGGCTTCAAAGGTGGTGTTGAGGTGGAGCTCGTCACACCGAGGGCGTTTCCAATATTCTCATGTCACAGGACTTAATGAAAGCTTTTTAAAAAGCCCTTCCAAACTTCACCCATCAGTGTATATAGTTATAGAGTCAAATCCTCTTTTATTCTCTTAGTGTGTTTTACCTTTGGCTCTAGTTGAAAAGTCAGTGGATACTTTTATTATGGCAGCTTCCTGTCTGACTTCCTAATAATAACAGATTGATTAATAGATTGGAAAGACAGACAGACAGACTGGACAGAGCAGGATCAAATATTTATTAGAACATCATAACAGCACAAATCTTTCCATGTATAATCAACAAAACAACTGATTCATCAAATCTTGGCAGCAATTAAAGATTCTCATCAGAAAAAAAACACTTAATTTTACATTTACTTTTCCAACCCTAAATATTTTAATGTTGAACCTTAAACCTGATCTACATTACTTTGTACAACATTGATTGGAAGTGAAGGAAAAACCCCACAAAGTTATCAAAGAGATCAAAGAGCTCAAGAGGACAGTGGACATCGCCTCAGTGTTTTGGTCTGAAACTTTCTCACTCACTGTACAGATTCTTAGGCTCCGTTGGACGAATGTTGTCGTTCAGGAAGTCTTGTCCGTAGTCGATGATCTTCCTCATCGCGTTGAGTATCAGAGTATCAGTGTCTTCATCGGTTTCAGTTTGTTCGCTGTAGTTCTGTACCGGGAAGACGCAGTTCATTGGAAACCCCACGGTCGCACTCAGCTGTTCCATCTACGTTCAAGAAGAAAGGCACTTTGAAGAAAAACTGTTTTTTTGAAAAAGTATAAAAACGTCACGTTTTATATAAATGGAAAAGTTCCACTGATGTTGGATTAATGTTTGTACTCTTTAAAAAACAACTCCCTACCTGAGTTTTCAGGTGTTTGCTCATGTAGACATTCCTGATGCTTTTCTGGACTTCAGGACAGGCTTCGTCGATTTTAGTCAGAACAACTATTTGGGGGATTCCTGCAAGGAAAAGAGCAAAAACCATAAAACATTCAGTTTCCTCACAGTTCAGACCACTGATTCCAGTTTGAAACACAGACTTTATAACAAACGTACCAAAAGTACCTGCATGAATGAAAATACATTTGAATTTGGCATTAAAGTAATTTAAAAGTAATTTCATTGAGTTTTTAAAAAATTCCTGTATAAACTCACCTACAGCTTCGGCTTCTTTTCTGACCTCCTTGATCCTACGAACAAACTCGGCGTCCATCAGGTTCAATGTGGCGGCGGAAAAGACACAAACCAGAACATGAGCTTTGTCCTTGATGGTGGGACTTTCTCTGTAGTCGGATCCAGTCGGGGTCCCGCCGGGAAGCAGCTGGAACCACATTGTCCAAATCAGTGCACTTTTAATACATGGGGGTGGATTTCTATATTTCTATATTTCTCTCTACGACAGAAGAACAAGATGATGTTGGTACCTTGTATCCGTCATGGACGTGTCCTCTCATGATCAGTTTGATATTTTCCACATCGACTCCTCTCCCACTGACCTTCTCTATACCCATGATGTCACTGAAGACGAGAGAATAAAAGGTTCCAGGCGTTTCTCTCTGGATCTTATAACTTCTGTACTGCAGGTTGAAACACATGAGAACAAGGTGAGCCTGACGTGATGTTTGAGGAGAACCGGGAACGTTTGGTTCCGACTGTCTTTGTATGACCGATCAACAGTGTAACAGGTCAGAGGACGTCTTCGTACTTTGGTGGTGAAGCTTTGGTCGTAGCCGGAGGCTGCCGAGGCTCGGGTGGAGATCCTTCCTCGCAGAGCGCTGTCCACCGAGTTGATGAAGCTGGACTTTCCGGTGCCTGGAGGTCCGTACAGCAGGACTCGGAGACATTCGGCTTCTGGATGAGGTTCGTAGGCCGTCACATAGTCAAAGTCTTTCTTTTTGTTCCTGTTAAAAGTTACATTAGATCAGAATGAACTTTTTATCCCCACATGTTTCAAACATCACAAATACTTCTTGCGTTACACCTCAAATACTCACCCCCAGGGTACGACTCTCCAGGGTTCAGCAAAAGCTGTCGGAACAATAAATCACATTTCCTATTAATTTTGTTCCAGGAGCACTTGTCTTATGAATAAATGTGAATTTAGCAAATTGTGTGAAATATAAAGTGACTTACTCGTGGGAGGTTTCGGCGGCGCTTCAGGTTGACTCTTAATTAAATCATTAAGAAAAATAGAGTTTACACAGAGTTTCAGAATAACATTTAACACATTTAAATTAATCATCAAAAGATGTAAAGTTATAAGACAGCCTTACCTCAGAACCACCCATGCTGATGAAGAATAAAAGTCGAGTATTTTCTACTGCAGTAACTGTGAGGAGGAGTTTCTGTCCGGTGACGGTTGAAGAGACACTCAGTAGAAGCACTCAGTCAACACCGGCTTATATAGTCTCTCTTCATGCTTTCACTTTTACTTTCATCTGGACCATGTGATTTCAAAGGACTGCTCAGTCATGTCCAGGCAATCAATGAAGGTTGGGCTCGGTAGCTTCAGAACAGAAATGACCAGAACAATCAGAAGAATGACTTTTAGAGTAAATCAACAGCTGTTTGGTTTATTCTTCTTCTTCAATAAATGAAACTCTTCCCTTGCAGACGTTGCAGAGTCGTGATGCTTTGGAGAAACCGGCAGGATGTTGCCGTTGCCCCCCCCCCCCACCCCCCCGGATGCATGCGGTAGGACATCCTGGGCTGATCTCTGATGCTGAATCTCTTTGAATGAGTGTCTTCAACTGCAGTAACCGTGAGGAGGAGGAGTTTCTGTTGAAGAGACACTCGGTCGAAGCACTCCGTCAACACCGGCCTATAAAAACTCTCTTTGTGCTTTCACTTTCATCTAGACCGTGTGATTTCAAAGAAATCCTCCAGGTGCACGAATGAAGGTAGTTTATTACCATGGGCTGGGTTAGATTAGATTAATTTATCAACACTTCCATCCTGTCCTCCACCCAATGTGACCTCACACTCACAACCTTTACTCTTTAACTGGCAAACCTCCGACACCAACCGAACTTCAGTTTCCATCAAGGTGTCAGGACAGATTCACTCTTCTGTTTTCTGTCCCACAGTCAACATTCAACATGTATCTGATGAGTCCAGGCAATAGAGTACTTCTTTACTCTTAAATGAAGGACTGGATTTCAAAGTATATTCGACACATTTGGAAGGATCATTAAGTGTATTTGACACAAAACCATGAACATCAGCAGCTGGCCAGAGGCGGCGGCTCAATAAAAATTCAGCTGCAAAAAAAATTTCAGCTGCAAAAAAAATTCAGCTGCAAAAATATTCAGCTGCAAAAATATTCAGCTGCAAAAAAAAATTCAGCTGCAAAAAAAAAAATTCAGCTGCAAAAAAAAAATTCAGCTGCAAAAAAAAAAAATTCAGCTGCAAAAAAATTCAACCGCCAAAAAAATTCAGCTGTAAAAAAAATTCAGCTGCAAAACAGCCGGCATCCAATCAAGAGAAGCTTTGTGGGTCACATGACCAGTGCAACACTGAGTATTTTCCATTTATGGCGATTTATTCCATTTAAGGTTCAAGGTTCAAGGTTCAAGGTGTTTTATTATCATATCACCAGTAAAAGCAGGTTTCACAGTGAATGAAATTCTTATTTTGCCGTCTACCCTGGAGCAGACATACATAAATAAGTAAGTATATACACAAATATAGAAAGTGAGATGTGCAAAATGTAAACATGTTCAGAAGTCTGATGGCGACGGGGAAGAAAGAGCATTTCAGTCCATTTGTTTTGCTTTTCAAGCTTCTGTACCTCCGGCCTGACGGCGCCTTGCTTGTTATGGTAAAAACACATTTTAACTTCCTCCTGCAACAGTGCTTCTCGCACCACCGTCAACCACCTGGTTAGGTTTGTTCAAACTCATTCTGCACAGTTAACTATTAAAAACATGTTTGTTCAAACTCATTCTGCACAGTTAACTATTAAAAACATGTTTGTTCAAACTCATTCTGCACAGTTAACTATTAAAAACATGTTTGTTCAAACTCATTCTGCACAGTTAACTATTAAAAACATGTTTGTTCAAATTCATTCTGCACAGTTAACTATTAAAAACATGTTTGTTAAAATTCATTCTGCACAGTTAACTATTAAACATGTTTGTTCAAACTCATTCTGCACAGTTAACTATTAAAAACATGTTTGTTAAAGTTAATTCTGCACAGTTAACTATTAAAAACATGTTTGTTCAAACTCATTCTGCACAGTTAACTATTAAAAACATGTTTGTTCAAACTCATTCTGCACAGTTAACTATTAAAAACATGTTTGTTCAAATTCATTCTGCACAGTTAACTATTAAAAACATGTTTGTTCAAACTCATTCTGCACAGTTAACTATTAAAAACATGTTTGTTCAAACTCATTCTGCACAGTTAACTATTAAAAACATGTTTGTTAAAATTCATTCTGCACAGTTAACTATTAAAAACATGTTAGTTAAAGTTAATTCTGCACAGTTAACTATTAAAAACATGTTAGTTAAAGTTAATTCTGCACAGTTAACTATTAAAAACATGTTAGTTAAAGTTAATTCTGCACAGTTAACTATTAAACTATTAAAACATGTGCAGTCTGTTGACATCCTGCAGCTCTTCCCTCCTCTGGCTCTGATTTTAAACCGTTTGGCGGCAGATTTGTGTCGGTGACCATTATTATGTAACCGGATGGGCGGGGAGTAGGGGGGCGGGGCGGGGCGGGGGGGGCGTGGGGGGGGCGGGGTGTTTGCATACAGGGCGGGAATCCCGCCACTGCAGAAAACTTTATCCACAACTTTTGGCGCTATGGCTCGGGTGGAGTTGGCGCCACTCAACCACCCCCACCCCCCCCAGCCCACCCCCCCAGCCCCCCCCCCCCCCCCCCCCCCCCACCACCACCCCCACCCGCCCTGCTCATGAGAGACTATCAGGTTAAATATCAGGTTAAACGCAGTAATTATCATTAATAGCGGGTTTGGAGGCGCAGAGCGGCATCAGCTGCAGACAAAGATCCTTTATAAAGAAGATGAGCCACTCTTCAAGGACCCCTGGAGGCTATTTCACCATTCATTGTTGGCGGAATACATTTTTAGATCTTATATTTAATTATCATGAAGAGTTGATGTGAAATGCGACTTTTTTTACTCCGCAACTCAGAATAAAATCCCTTGATAAAGTTATTTTTTTTCCCTCATCAATATATGACTTTTTCTATGGCGCACATCCTCCCCGTTGCGTTTATCGCTATCCGAGATCTACTTCAACCGTATTTGAGCTCCTTTAAATTTACACTTACGTACAGTTACTAAATCGATCGCGTCCACGTCGCAAAGGCAACGACGATGTACGATTTAAATTTAAAAAAAATAAAAATAAAAAACATTTTTAAAACGCTGCGGAGTGACACGTCTGTCTGGGATCCAAGATGGTGGCGGAGCGCGCCGGTTGCCCCGCCAACACGAGACCGGGGAGCGTGTTCGCGGTGAGAAACACCCGAAGCGCGCGCCCGGGGACGGGGGAGGGCGGAGCCTGATTGGCCGAGTGCGGCGTGACGCGGCCAGTCTCCGGGCCGCTGATTGGCCGCGGCGAGCCGGCGGACGGACGGCGCCAGAAAACAAGCTTGAGCGGGTGAAGCCGGGCCAGAGAGTCCGGGCTGCGGGACCAGGGAGCCGGACGGGAGGACGGGAGGACAGACGGGGGACAGACGGGGACACGACGTCGTGAAGAAGGGGAGCGAGAAGCTGCGATGCTGGAGTGAAGGAAGCGGCTCGTTTCAGTCATTTCTACACGGATCGAGGTGAAGCTCGGCCTCCTTTAGCCCGGGAAGCTAACTGAAGCTAACACTGGACAAACTATTAGAAACACAGTAATAACTTGTTATATCTTCACACATCAGCCTGAATTGTTCGTAGCTTCCAGGTGTCGTGGTCTGTTATTACAATATCATCACTGTAATGTAGCATAAAACTGCCTTCCAGGAGTTATTCTGGCTATTAAGTCACTTTATTGCCCGGTTTTGTCCCAAAGTGTGAAGAAGTTCCAGCTCTTTTGCGCCAAATTCAACTGTTTGTCCTCTTTGATCTCCATCGAGCCGCCAGCTGATCGATGTGCTTGTCCGCCCCGCAGATGGAGGGGGGGTGTCTGGCCCTGAAGGACCTGAGCAGCCCCAGGAGGAGCCCGGCGGAGGAGGAGGACCCCGGGGGGCGAGGTGATCACAAGGTGGGCAGATGTGGGCCAGATGTGGAGGTTCTGTTTGATCGCTGATGGGATTTATCCTATACGATGATCATTTATCCTATATGATGATCAATTATCCTATATGATGATCATTTCTCCTATATGATGATCAATTATCCTATACGATGATCATTTCTCCTATATAATGATGATTTCTCCTATACGATGATCATTTCTCCTATACGATGATCATTTCTCCTATACGATGATCATTTCTCCTATATGATGATCATTTCTCCTATATGATGATCATTTCTACTATACGATGATCATTTCTACTATACGATGATCATTTCTCCTATATGATGATCATTTCTACTATACGATGATCATTTCTACTATACGATGATCATTTCTCCTATATAATGATGATTTCTCCTATACGATGATCATTTCTCCTATACGATGATCATTTCTCCTATATGATGATCATTTCTACTATACGATGATCATTTCTCCTATATGATGATCATTTCTACTATACGATGATCATTTCTCCTATATGATGATCATTTCTACTATACGATGATCATTTCTACTATACGATGATCATTTCTCCTATATGATAATGATTTCTCCTATATGATGATGATTTCTCCTATATGATGATCATTTCTCCTATATAATGATCATTTCTCCTATATGATGATCATTTCTCCTATACGATGATCATTTCTCCTATATGATGATCATTTCTCCTATATAATGATGATTTCTCCTATATGATGATGATTTCTCCTATATGATGATCATTTCTCCTATATAATGATGATTTCTCCTATATGATGATCATTTCTCCTATACGATGATCATTTCTCCTATATGATGATCATTTCTCCTATATAATGATGATTTCTCCTATATGATGATGATTTCTCCTATATGATGATCATTTCTCCTATATAATGATGATTTCTCCTATATAATGATGATTTCTCCTATATACTGCTTTATTTCTTCTATATATTGATGATTTCTTCTATATAATGCTGATTTCATCTATATAATGCTGATTTCTTCTATATAATGCTGGATTTCATCTATATAATGCTTTACTTCTTCTATATAATGCTGATTTCTTCTATATAATGCTGGATTTCATCTATATAATGCTGATTTCTTCTATATAATGCTTTACTTCTATATAATGCTGGATTTCATCTATATAATGCTTTACTACTTCTATATAATGCTGATTTCTTCTATATAATGCTGGATTTCATCTATATAATGCTGGATTTCATCTATATAATGCTGGATTTCATCTATATAATGCTGGATTTCATCTATATAATGCTGATTTCTTCTATATAATGCTTTACTTCTATATAATGCTGGATTTCATCTATATAATGCTTTACTACTTCTATATAATGCTGATTTCTTCTATATAATGCTGGATTTCATCTATATAATGCTTTACTACTTCTATATAATGCTGATTTCTTCTATATAATGCTGGATTTCATCTATATAATGCTGGATTTCATCTATATAATGCTTTACTTCTTCTATATAATGCTGGATTTCATCTATATAATGCTGGATTTCATCTATATAATGCTTTACTACTTCTATATAATGCTGATTTCTTCTATATGTAGCCCGTCTATAGCCTGCAAGCAGATAGAAATAGGGCCCTGAACTCGTTATTATAACAACAATAATATTAGTTTTGGGATTTGAAAATTAAGAGTACCAGAAAACAATCAATGGCAGCCGATGATGGTAAGTAGAGTTCACTGTTTGGTTTTTTTCACCTTTCACCTCAAAACAATTCACCGCCAACAATGTGACAAAGACATCTTAGTAAAAGTTAACAAATAAGATGCTACTTTATTACAAAAAAAAGAAACATTGCAACAATAAACAAACAATCATGAAAACCTCGGCTAAGCCGGCATAAAAGTCTTTCAAAGCAAAATAACCCGTTGCGGGCCAGTTAAGTGGGAGTTCATGGGGAAAAATAAACTCAGTCTTGTTCTCCCAAACAAGTGGAATCAAATTCCAAGAAATACCTTCTAGAGGTGGTGAGGTGAGTCGGTGGTACAAGTTGGAGCTGGGGGCAGAAGCAGGATGCAGGAGGTGGTGCAAGTTGGGGCTGGGGGCAGAAGCAGGATGCCGGAGGTGGAGACGAGGGGCGGCTGGGGTCCCACGTGGCCAGAGGAACTCTGAGCCTCTCGGGGGCTCAGAGCGCTATCTGGTGATGGCTGGTCGTCTTCGGAGGGAAAACAGTTCAGTTGCCGTTGATAGCTCGGACACACGCTGCGAGGAGTGGACGTCTATTCCACCACTGCCCACTTGGTTGATGGCAGTATATCTACAATGAAGTTCTGGGCTAAAACTTCATCCGTCGTTCGCTCAGTCCACACTTTGCTTTGTCAGCAAAACTCTCTCCCTCTCGCTGCTGTGTCTCCTTCTCTGCTCTCTCCCAGGCTGGTTCACCCACACCCTCTTCACACCTGTTTCCCTGCACCCCTCTGCTCACCTCAGCTTCCCAATTATCCAATGAGCAGCCATCAGGCTGCAGCCAGGCCCACAGCCATCTCTCCACCCAGAAACATCACATTTCCGAAATACACCACATGAACACAAATAAACAGTTGAATACACAAAATGAAATACATCAAACATTCAAATAAACTTTTACATGTTGTGCCTTTAACAAACCAAAATAAATGTATTTGAATCACCTTTTAATATATTTTAAACTATTTATCCCACTACCAGGGGCATATATTTATCAATGTTTTAATAGGTATTAATATTTTCCACTGGGCTACACCCTCCCCCTTCTGAAGGTCTGATGTCCTCAGCAGACTATCAATAGTTCACCTAGTGGACTAGAAGTGGGAAGTGGTCAAGTGTATGCTAGCCCTTTCCAATCTTTATGACCACGCCTCTATGTATAATAGTGATCGGCTGATCTTTGGATTTTCCTGGTGCATCATAATTTAACCTGACAACTGGTTTCACTGTTCTTTTGGGACGTGTCCCACTTGTGCTTTCAGGAACGTCGGCTGTCTCAGGCTGTTTGGTTTGATCTTGAGAATTTCCAGTTTGGACATTCTCTTCTTCGGATGCTTCTTGTGAGAGTTCACTGTCCGATTCCGGTGAAGGTTCCCGTTCAGGTTCGCTTCCGGAGTCGAGTGAAGATTCCTGGTCTCCGTCCTGAAGGGGTTCCTCCTCAGAGTCATCACTTCCAGAAATTTCAGATGGCGGCTGAGAAACAGGATCATCTTCCTTCATCACTATTGAAGGCCCTTGGTCCACAAGATCTTTTCCCCAGGTGAACTTAGGCCTTACAGATCTGTAGAACTCCAATTCAGAGGATGAATCAGAATCCTGTGCCTCCTCCTGTGTGGATGTCTGAACCTGTTGCTCTGACCTCGCTGACCTTTTGGATGTGACACTTCTTGTCTTTGGCTTTGTTGGTGCGTCACACTCCATTTCAGCTATTGGTAGTCGCACCAATTCCCCAATAGGCAAGATGTGATCTCTGTGTATAGTTTTAAAGCCTCCTCTTCCATCTTCCTGTCTCATCTTGAACACTGGTAGATTGGGCATTCTTCCAACTACCACATAAGGAACGGGACTCCATTTATTCTCCAACTTGTGTTTGCCTTTCAGTCCCCAATTCTTGAGTAACACTCTGTCACCAACTTCAAGAGATTGGAAACTTACTCTCTTGTCATAAGCTTTCTTGTTCTTCTGATGGGATTGTTTGGCGGTTTCAGACGCCAGATGGTAAGCTTTTTGAAGATCATCTTTTAACTTTTGCACATACTTCGCATGCTTTTCCATCTTCTCACCTGCTGTCGTTCCAAAACACAGGTCAACAGGGAGTCGGGCTTCCCTTCCAAACATGAGGAAGTAAGGGGAGTATCCTGTGGAATCACATTTAGTGCTGTTGTATGCATGAACCAGATATCCTACATGTTGACTCCACTGTTGTTTCCTTTCCTGACTCAGGGTTCCAAGCATGGAGAGCAAAGTCCGATTGAACCTTTCTGGTTGAGGATCTCCTTGGGGATGATATGGCGTCGTCCTTGATTTCTTGACTCCCATCATTTTCAAAAGATCTCGGATCAACTTGCTCTCAAAATCCCTTCCCTGATCGGAATGGATTCTGGTGGGCAATCCATAGTGCACAAAGAACTTGTCGACCAGAACCTTTGCAACAGTTTGAGCCTTCTGGTTCTTTGTTGGGAAAGCTTGTGCATAGCGAGTGAAGTGATCTGTCACCACTAACACATTGCTAATGCCTTTGGAATCTGGTTCCAGGGACAGAAAATCTATGCACACAAGATCCATAGGTCCGCTGCTCATAATCTGATGTAATGGAGCTGCTCTTTGTCCCGGGGTCTTGCGTACCAGGCATTCTCCACAGTTCTTGACATGCTGCTCAGCCTCTCTGGCCATTTTGGGCCAGAAGAATCTATTCCTCAGCAGATCAGTGGTTCTTTCAATACCAAGGTGTCCTACATCATCGTGCAAGGATTTAAGCACGGCGGGTCGAAACTCTTTTGGTAGGACTAGCTGTCGGAACTTTTCACCTGAAGGTCGCTTGCTGCCACGATAAAGCAAACCCTCTTTTATGAACAGTTTGTCTTTTTCTCGTTTCAGGTGAGAAAGCTCCGAGTTGTTGGGACTATACTCAGGCCATGACTGCTGTTGAACTGCCTGCATCGCTGGTCCAACACTTTGGTCTTTCCTCTGTGCCGCGATCAGTTCTGACTGGGACAGAAGCTCCAATGACTTCAGCTGCATTTGAATAGGACAGGTGTATTGCTCAGGAACAGCAGCAGAAGAAGCTCCCAACTGCTCCACATACCTCACAGAACGGTCAGAGGAGTGGATGAAGACATGCTGACAGACGGACTTAACACCATTCCGGGGTATAGTTTTCCATTCCGTGTCATCTTCAGGCTCCTGGAAGTTTCTGGACAGCAGATCAGCATCAACATTGTGCTTGCCTGGTCGGTACTGTACATCAAAGTCGTAGGTGGATAAGGCTGCAAGCCATCTGTGACCAACAGCATTTAGCTTTGCTGTTGAGAGCACATAGGTCAAGGGGTTATTGTCAGTACGGACTGTGAAGCGAGCTCCATACAGATAATCATGGAACTTGTCCACCACAGCCCACTTGAGTGACAAGAACTCTAACTGATGTATGGGGTAACGCTTTTCTGACTGGCTCAGTTTCCTGCTCGCAAATGCAACTGGTCTCAAGCCCTCATTATACTCCTGATAGAGAACGGCTCCCAGCCCCTTTAAGCTAGCATCTACGTGTAAGATGTAGGGCTTGTCCGGGTTAGCAAAGGCCAGCACTGGCGCATGTGTCAGAGCGTATATGACCTGATGAAATGCATAAATGCATGACTGATCCCACCTATCTCCAAATGGCTCTGATTCTTTGAGGTAGGTTTTATTTGGGTCTTTGTTAGCTTTTCTGCTTTTTTGCGTTGGAGCATAGCCTTTGGTCAACTCCGTCAGTGGCCGAACTATAGCAGCATAGTTGGCTATAAACCTTCGATAGTACCCACAGAAGCCCAAGAAAGATCTCAGAGTCTTCAGGTCAGTAGGCTGAGGCCAGGTTGTAATAGCCTCCACCTTCTGTGGGTCTGGTGAAACACCATCTGCTGAGACAATGTGTCCCAGATATTTTACCTTTGGTTGGCAGAATTGACACTTGTCAAGCGAGAGTTTAAGTCCAGCCTCCCCAAGGCGGTCCAGGACTTTGAGAAGTCTCTCCTCATGTTCCTCCAGTGACTTTCCAAAGACAATGAGGTCATCCAGGTACACAATGACTTGAAGGAGATTCATGTCACCAACCGTCTTCTCCATTAATCTTTGAAATGTCGCAGGGGCTCCAGTTATGCCCTGAGGCATCCTTTCAAACTGAAAGAACCCCAGGGGACAGATGAATGCGGTTTTCTCCTTGTCCTCTTCGGCCATTGCTATTTGGTAATAACCACTCCTGAGGTCAAGGACAGAGAACCAACGGCTTCCTGACAGGGAGTCCAACACATCATCAATGCAAGGGGTGGTGTACTGGTCAGGAACTGTACGGCTGTTCAGCAACCTATAATCAATGCACATCCTTATCGATCCATTCTTCTTCCTCACGATCACGATAGGAGATGCATAAGGACTGCGAGACTCTTTGATAATGCCTGCGTTTAAGAGTTCCTGTAGGTGTTTCCTTACATCATCAATGTCTGCCGGTGTCAGGCGACGTGAACGCTGTCGAAAGGGCCTAGCGTCAGACAGACGGATCGCGTGCTCAACGTCTTTTGCTAAACCCACATCCCACTCAGTCAAAGAGAAGACGTGGGGTCTCTCGGCCAGTTTCCGCTTCAGGCGATCTTTCCACTTTGAGGGCACAGGTGAGTCTCCAAAGTTGATGAGATGGGAGTCAAAAGCTCCTACTGCAGGTTTGTCAAGAGGGACAGATACAACACTCTCGGTAAGATACATTCGTCCCATGATTGTTCCCACAGGAATGATTATCTCTTTCAGAGACTGGTTCTGTACCAAAATCCGGAAGCTGTTGACATTGACTGCATCCCCTGGCACTACCATTGGGTGTAATAGAACGCTTCCTGGGAGTGGGGACAAGGGGGACATGTCAAACATCAAGATCTCATGACCAACAGGCCGTCTGAGATCAACCTTGCAGACCATTTGCAAGTCTTCACCAGGAGGTAAAGTTATATCACCTGAGCCTTGCCAGGTCACCATGCCAACATCATCCTGGTCACTGGTGAGTGATATCAAGTCATTTTCCTGCACATCATCAGCTTGTATGCCCAAGGTTTGTGTAATGTCCACCCCACTCTCCTTACATTGCTTCACCAGGCTTCTGACATGTCTAGTGTTTGTACCTACAATGACAGGGGTCTGCTCAGCTGTTCTGGGACTGGGACAAATGAGTGCAAGAACTGTGACAGTCTGACATCTTCCAGCAATCTTTGCCGGGTACTCCAGATCCACCACAATGTAGCCACGGTAAGGATAGCTAACATCAGACTCACTCAAACCCCAGAGATTTAGACCAGACACCGGCTGAAGTGGGACATCAGGTAAGTATTTTTTATACCAGGACTCAAAAATGATTGTGACTTGGGAGCCACTGTCAAACAGTGCATCACAAACATGACCATTCACTTTTAATTTCACTATGCTTGGTGGTCCAATCAAACCCTCAGGAATGTTTGCAGTCGCTGATGAAGTTACCAAGCTTTTCTTCACATTACTATTTATTTTGGATGATGTGGACATTGTGGAAGTTTGGTTATCTTTGGACAACCTCAGAGCTTGAATCAGTTTTTTAATTACTTTACTCTGATTTTCTTCATTGTGGCATTTGGTTGCAAAATGTCCATTCTCTCCACACCTGTAGCAGAACTGCCCTTCCGCAGGTCTTGACGATCTGTCCGGAGTGTTGACAGCTCGGGAGGTAGCATCCACTTTAGCATCTTTATTCGGGTTGGATGTATTACTCAGTTTTTGTTGTAATCTTTTTACTTGCTTCTTTAAAGCTGTAATCTCGTCCTCCTGCGTTTTATCGCATATAGAAGAGGTGGTTACAGGGGTCTTTGCTCCTACAGAGGCAACCAATGACTTGAGTTCTTTAAGCTCAGCTTTAAGGATTTGTATTTCTGTCTGTTTGACTTCATTTGACTGCTTTGCCTGTACCTGATGTAGTGAAGCATTAAGTTTCATCCTTGAAGCCTCATACTCCTCTTCAGCACGAATCTCACTGAGAAGCTGGAGGAAAGTTGGGGGCCGAGCTTTCCTTTCCCTGAGACGTAGCTGCATTAACATTAAATCAGAAAAAACTGCACCTCTCAACAACTGTTCTATGCGGGCTCGATCCCTACTGGTCGGGGGTAGACCACCTCTCTGTACAACCTTAGACAGAGAGCGTTCGAGTCGTCTGAGAAAATCTGACAGATTCTCACCTGGTTGTTGCTGCAGCAATCTGAATGCAAAATACATATCATCACCTGACTCTGAAGTTCCAAAAGCACTATCAAGAGCTTCCAAGTACTCGGTGGGACTAGCGTCAGGATTTGAATCTCTCACAGCTTTGACTATCTCAAGTGCTGGCCCTTTAAGACTTTCCATCAACCTTCGTCTTTTCTCTCGGTCAGTGCATTCGCTTTCCTCCACCATTAACCAGGCCTGTTCCAGCCAGTGGTCCATCTGCTCTTCACCCACTGGTACAGGTTGCATTCCTGAGAAAATGCGGAGGCGACGATAGCCACTTTCAGTTGGAGGTTTAGCAGTCTTTTGCATAAAATCTCCTACAGCTTGGAGAATGGACTCAGTAGAGTTTATGGCAGGTGGTGGGGTGTAGAGGAGAGCTGTCACATCATCCATGGTACGACCTTCAGCTTGCAGCAGTGCTTTCAATTTGCTCTTGAAATCTTCCTCAGCAACTGGTGAACCATCGACCACAACTAGCGACCATGTTTCTCCACTCTCCTGACACAGCACCTCCGGAGGAACACTGGCAGCTGCCAAGTCTTCCCTAGTTTCACACAAAACCATCAACTGATCCAGCTTTGCATTGAATTTCCGTCCCCTCACACAAACTTTACCCAGACATTTGATTGTTTGGAGAGTCTCTTCAATTTGGGTGATTTCCACATCTTCAGGGACCACCACCATAAGAGCATGAGTCTCAGCTACACCCTCACCTCGGCACCATCCCTTTAGCTCCAAAACTAACTCTGTTTTGTCTGCCATGGTCTTTCAAGGTCTAAAAAAAACTCTTTATATTTATTAGTAACCCAAAACTCATCCCAGCAGTGCCTCCATTTTATGTAGCCCGTCTATAGCCTGCAAGCAGATAGAAATAGGGCCCTGAACTCGTTATTATAACAACAATAATATTAGTTTTGGGATTTGAAAATTAAGAGTACCAGAAAACAATCAATGGCAGCCGATGATGGTAAGTAGAGTTCACTGTTTGGTTTTTTTCACCTTTCACCTCAAAACAATTCACCGCCAACAATGTGACAAAGACATCTTAGTAAAAGTTAACAAATAAGATGCTACTTTATTACAAAAAAAAGAAACATTGCAACAATAAACAAACAATCATGAAAACCTCGGCTAAGCCGGCATAAAAGTCTTTCAAAGCAAAATAACCCGTTGCGGGCCAGTTAAGTGGGAGTTCATGGGGAAAAATAAACTCAGTCTTGTTCTCCCAAACAAGTGGAATCAAATTCCAAGAAATACCTTCTAGAGGTGGTGAGGTGAGTCGGTGGTACAAGTTGGAGCTGGGGGCAGAAGCAGGATGCAGGAGGTGGTGCAAGTTGGGGCTGGGGGCAGAAGCAGGATGCCGGAGGTGGAGACGAGGGGCGGCTGGGGTCCCACGTGGCCAGAGGAACTCTGAGCCTCTCGGGGGCTCAGAGCGCTATCTGGTGATGGCTGGTCGTCTTCGGAGGGAAAACAGTTCAGTTGCCGTTGATAGCTCGGACACACGCTGCGAGGAGTGGACGTCTATTCCACCACTGCCCACTTGGTTGATGGCAGTATATCTACAATGAAGTTCTGGGCTAAAACTTCATCCGTCGTTCGCTCAGTCCACACTTTGCTTTGTCAGCAAAACTCTCTCCCTCTCGCTGCTGTGTCTCCTTCTCTGCTCTCTCCCAGGCTGGTTCACCCACACCCTCTTCACACCTGTTTCCCTGCACCCCTCTGCTCACCTCAGCTTCCCAATTATCCAATGAGCAGCCATCAGGCTGCAGCCAGGCCCACAGCCATCTCTCCACCCAGAAACATCACATTTCCGAAATACACCACATGAACACAAATAAACAGTTGAATACACAAAATGAAATACATCAAACATTCAAATAAACTTTTACATGTTGTGCCTTTAACAAACCAAAATAAATGTATTTGAATCACCTTTTAATATATTTTAAACTATTTATCCCACTACCAGGGGCATATATTTATCAATGTTTTAATAGGTATTAATATTTTCCACTGGGCTACATATATAATGCTGGATTTCATCTATATAATGCTGGATTTCATCTATATAATGCTTTACTACTTCTATATAATGCTGATTTCTTCTATATAATGCTGGATTTCATCTATATAATGCTGATTTCTTCTATATAATGCTTTACTTCTATATAATGCTGATTTCATCTATATAATGCCGTCCACGGTGAGTCATGCTCACTGACGGAAGGTGAGCGAGGGTCAAACGGGGAATCAAACCCGCGTCCCCCCCGTTGGGAGACGGCGGCTCTACCGACCCTCCCTTCCATCCGATTCGTCGTCGTAACCAAAGTCTTCCCACGCCCTGGCTTGGCAGGAGAACATCTTCGCGGAGAGGGTGAGATCCACCCCGCTGAAACCCGCCGCCGCCCTGCTGGCCGGCAGGAGAGCCGACCTCGCCCAGATCACCCCCATCAAGCGCGGCGCCCTGGCCGAGCCCTGGACGCCCACGGCCAACCTGAAGATGCTGATCAGCGCGGCGAGTCCCGACATCCGCGACCGGGAGCTGAGGAAGGTTCTGTTCAGACCGATGGAGAACGACGAGGGGGGGGTGGAGGAGGAGGGCGGGGCCGGCGACCCCCCACAGGTACGTTCATGGACGTGGTCTGAGGTCCGGTTGTTTCAGTCAAAATGTGACTTCAAAACACTTTCAGTGGCCAAACTCTCCAATCAACTCTTAATGTGGTCATTTTACCCAAAATGACCGTCATTGGTCGAGTAACTCAACATTTCTAACCGACAAGAATCTTTATCAACGTTCGTCCGGCGCCTCCGTTACGAACAAAGTGTTTTATGATCTGTGTCTTCAGCAGACGGACGGCGCCGACGAGGACGAGGACGCGGACAAGAAGCCGAGCAGGAAGCAGAAGAGTCTGGGGCTGCTGTGCCAGAAGTTCCTGGCCCTCTACGCCGACCACACCCCCCCGCACTGCCCCGTCCGGATCTCCCTGGACGAGGTGGCGACTCACCTGGGTAAGAACCCCCGGAGGTGGGGGGGGGGCGCCCGGGGCCCCACGCTACTGAACCGTCCCTGAACCGTCCCGCTGGCCTTGCCTTGGCAGGGGTGGAGCGGCGGCGCATCTACGACATCGTCAACGTGCTGGAGTCGCTGATGATCGTGGGCCGGATAGCCAAGAACAGCTACACCTGGTACGGGCGGCAGCGGCTGGAGGCCACGCTGCAGGAGCTGCAGCGGCGGGGGCTGCAGCAGGGGTACCACCTGCAGATGGCGCCGGGCGGCGAAGGGGGCGGGGCCACGCCCGGCCCGGAGGACGACGGCGCCGAGGGAGACGCCGGGAGCGGTGAGTATCTTTTGACCTTTTAGCCCCCCGGGGGGCGGACGCCGGCGTGGTTCCCATAGCAACCAAACAACGCTGCGCGTTGACCTCGTCAGTTTGTATAACAACGGTGACAAAGAAGTGCTTTGATGATTCTGGAGCTCCGCCTCCAAACCGGCAAACCCTTTGATGTCTGGGAGTCAAAGATGAGGCTCCAAACCGAAACAAAGAAAACTGATTTTTTTTATCTTAAACTAAACTTCTGAAGAGTCAAAACCCAAATAATCACAAGCTAACATCAAACCTAAGTTTGTAAAAACACCCAGAATGCAACAGCCAAAGGAAAAGTCTTGATATTTGACTCGATTTTGCTCCATGAGGTTTCATTAAAATTGGCTTTATGTCCGGATTGTCGTAGTTCGTCTGCTTTTGTGAAAATATCGATATTTTCCTCACGTATATTTTCACGTTGCGACGAAGGAAAAAACTCTCAAGTTTAGATTTGCAGGTCGTTGCGGCGCGATTTGACCGGCCCGGGACTCTCGGGGTGAAATTGTGCTGAACTCAAATGTGTTTGACTCCAGAAGTTAGCAGGTTTTCTTTTACGACACATTTAACAGGTAAAATACTCAATCAGAGTCAGAATTTCTTGTGAAAAATAGTCAAATAATACAGTTTTTTATCATCATTAAGTCAGGATTAAAACATAAGTACATAATACTTCAAAGCAGAAGATAAAAGCTTTATAAAAATGTCACTTTATGGGTTTATCTCGCAGCTAAATGAGTCGTAGCCTGATGGAGGGATTCTGTTTTTAATTATTTGACTCTAATACACAGATTTGAAGCAACAAAGACTTTTTTCGGGGTGTAATAAAGCCGATCTTATGTTGCTAATATGACAGTTGAAAGTCAAAGGAGTATTCTGCAGTTTTAAATCTCAGCTTTGTGGAGTGAATCTGTTTGATCTGGTCAGTTTGAACATTCCCTCGAAATAAAACGGACTCATTCGGCCACCAAACTTGTTTTGTGACGTTTGTTTGGCAGCTGGAAGCAACAGGAAGGACAAGTCTCTGCGCATCATGAGCCAGAAGTTCGTCATGCTGTTCCTGGTGTCCAGAACGCAGACCGTCACTCTGGACGCCGCCGCCAAGGTCCTGATCCACGAGGGTCCCGACTCGTCGAGTCACAGCAAGTACAAGAGTGAGTCGCTCGTTCTGCAGGACCTCTGGCTGGAGGGACTTTCTCTTTGTCCTCACTTTCATGTGTCCTCACTTTCATGTGTCCTCACTTTAGTGTGAATTCAACCAAGAAAACTTTTGACTTAAAAACACCTGGAGTTTTTCTGTGTTGAACTCGAGTTTTAATTCGTTCCGGCAACAATCTGAATGTTGACGGAAGTGAAAAATTCAAAATGGCCGACGAGGAGGAGGAGTTTCCCCGACGTCCGCCAGAATCACGTGATCCGTCGGCGGTACAAAGTGGTTCTTACTGAAAAAGATGTCCTGGTCGGTCCAGGTCGGTCCTGGTGCATCCTGGTCCGTCCTGGCCGGTCTTGGTCCGTCCTGGTTGGCCCTGGTTGGCCCTGGTCCGTCCTGATTGGTCCTGAGACGTGAATCCGGTTTGATTAGTGTCCCGTGTCTCCAGCCAAGGTGCGGCGCCTGTACGACATCGCCAACGTGCTGACCAGCCTGGGCCTGATCAAGAAGGTCCACGTCCGGGAGGAGCGCGGCAGGAAGCCGGCCTTCAAGTGGCTCGGACCCGTGGACTTCGGCGGTGAGGGTCAGGGACCGCCTGGCGGGAGCTCCTCGCCTGCGGCGGCCAAACCAAGAAGTCCAAACCTTCATGGAACCGAGTCTAAAGCGTCTCGCTGTCCCCCCCTGCAGGAGACGCCCAGAACGCCTCCGCCGGTTCTGTCGGTTCCGCGGCTCCGGACCCGATGAGGACGATGTCGCGTCACGCCTCCTTCAACGTCGCCACGGCAACGGCAACGGCGGCGCGGCGGCAGGTCGTCTCGGCGCCCAGCAGCCCGCGGAGGGAACTGGTGGGTGACGGACCGTTAGCGTCTCCGGGCCAGAACGCCGCGGGCGGAACCGAACCGCCGCGGCTCGGAGCAGCAAGAACCTCGTCTGCTGGACCCAAGAACCCGCCGCTGGATCGTTCCAGGAACCCGCCGAGTCGCCTGGAGGCTGGAAGCTCAGAGTGAGTCCTGCTGTCCTCCTCTGCTCCTCCTGCTGCTCCTCCTGCTGTCCTCCTGCTGTCCTCCTGCTGTCCTCCTGCTGTCCTCCTGCTGTCCTCCTGCTGCTCCTCCTGCTGTCCTCCTGCTGTCCTCCTGCTGTCCTCCTGCTGTCCTCCTGCTGCTCCTCCTGCTGTCCTCCTGCTGCTCCTCCTGCTGCTCCTTCTGCTGCTCCTTCTGCTGCTCCTCCTGCTGCTCCTCCTGCTGTCCTCCTGCTGCTCCTTCTGCTGCTCCTCCTGCTGCTCCTCCTACTGCTCCTTCTGCTGCTCCTCCTGCTGTCCTCTGCTGCTCCTCCTGCTGCTCTTCCTGCTGCTCCTCCTGCTGTCCTCTGCTGCTCCTCCTGCTGCTCCTTCTGCTGCTCCTCCTGCTGTCCTCCTGCTGCTCCTCCTGCTGTCCTCTGCTGCTCCTCCTGCTGTCCTCCTGCTGTCCTCCTGCTGCTCCTCCTGCTGTCCTCCTGCTGCTCCTCCTGCTGCTCCTTCTGCTGCTCCTTCTGCTGCTCCTCCTGCTGCTCCTCCTGCTGTCCTCCTGCTGCTCCTTCTGCTGCTCCTCCTGCTGCTCCTCCTACTGCTCCTTCTGCTGCTCCTCCTGCTGTCCTCTGCTGCTCCTCCTGCTGCTCTTCCTGCTGCTCCTCCTGCTGTCCTCTGCTGCTCCTCCTGCTGCTCCTCTGCTCCTCCTGCTGCTCCTCCTGCTGCTCCTCCTGCTGTCCTCTGCTGCTCCTCCTGCTGTCCTCCTGCTGCTCCTCCTACTGCTCCTCCTGCTGCTCCTTCTGCTGCTCCTCCTGCTGCTCCTCCTGCTGTCCTCTGCTGCTCCTTCTGCTGCTCCTCTGCTCCTCCTGCTGCTCCTTCTGCTGCTCCTCTGCTCCTCCTGCTGCTCCTTCTGCTGCTCCTCTGCTCCTCCTGCTGCTCCTCCTACTGCTCCTCCTGCTGCTCCTCCTGCTGTCCTCTGCTGCTCCTCCTGCTGTCCTCCTGCTGCTCCTCCTGCTGCTCCTTCTGCTGCTCCTCCTGCTGCTCCTCCTGCTGTCCTCCTGCTGCTCCTCCTGCTGCTCCTCCTGCTGCTCCTTCTGCTGCTCCTCCTGCTGCTCCTCCTGCTGTCCTCCTGCTGTCCTCTGCTGCTCCTCCTGCTGTCCTCTGCTGTCCTCCTGCTGCTCCTCCTGCTGTCCTCTGCTGCTCCTTCTGCTGCTCCTTCTGCTCCTCCTGCTGCTCCTTCTGCTGCGCCTCCTGCTGCTCCTCCTGCTGCTCCTCCTGCTGCTCCTTCTGCTGCTCCTCCTGCTGTCCTCTGCTGCTCCTCCTGCTGTCTTCTGCTGCTCCTCCTGCTGCTCCTCCTGCTGCTCCTTCTGCTGCTCCTCCTGCTGTCCTCTGCTGCTCCTCCTGCTGCTCCTTCTGCTGCTCCTCCTGCTGTCCTCTGCTGCTCCTCCTGCTGCTCCTCCTGCTGTCCTCTGCTGCTCCTCCTGCTGTCCTCTGCTGCTCCTCCTGCTGTCCTCCTGCTGCTCCTCCTGCTGCTCCTTCTGCTGCTCCTCCTGCTGTCCTCTGCTGCTCCTCCTGCTGTCCTCTGCTCCTCCTGCTGTCCTCCTGCTGCGCCTCCTGCTGCTCCTCCTGCTGTCCTCTGCTGTCCTCTGCTCCTCCTGCTGTCCTCTGCTGCTCCTCCTGCTGTCTTCTGCTGCTCCTCCTGCTGCTCCTTCTGCTGCTCCTCCTGCTGTCCTCTGCTGCTCCTCCTGCTGTCCTCCTGCTGCGCCTCCTTCTGCGCCTCCTGCTGCTCCTCCTGCTGTCCTCTGCTGTCCTCTGCTCCTCCTGCTGTCTTCTGCTGCTCCTCCTGCTGCTCCTCCTGCTGCTCCTTCTGCTGCTCCTCCTGCTGTCCTCTGCTGCTCCTCCTGCTGTCTTCTGCTGCTCCTCCTGCTGCTCCTCCTGCTGCTCCTTCTGCTGCTCCTCTGCTTCCAGGGAGACGGGTCGTTTCCATGGAGACGGGCCATAAAAGTTTCTGCCTGCTGCCCCCCTGTGTCAGAACGTTGAACTACAATAAGGTTGACCTCCTGACCTGCTCTGACTCGCCTCCAGGAACCTGAACCTGAACCTGAACCCCAGCGTGGCCCCGCCGCCCCCCTTCGCTCCCGACGGCGGCCCCGCCCCCCACCTGGCCCCTCCCCCCGCCGCCCACTGCCTGGCCTACCTGCCCAGCCTGTCCCAGCCCTCCGTGGTCATGCTGTACCGCCCCCCGGAGCCGGAGGAGGGGAGGAAGAGGAGGAGGGAGGAGGAGGAGGAGGAGGAGGAGGTGAAGAGGAAGACGGGGGGCCCCAGCTGGGGGGGAAGAGTCGAGCCTCCGACGGAAGCAGATTGTCCCCATGGAGCGTCTCACTACCTCTACGTACCGAACAACGCAGGTAAAACCCCGCCGCCGCCAACTTCCTGTTTCCCTGTCGTCGCCTCCAGTCACTGTGGCTTCAGCCACCTTCAAAATAAAAGAATGAAGGTTTTCTGAACACCTGGGCAACGTGACTTCCTGTGTGGTTTCCTCCCTCCAGGACTCAACGGCCTGAACTTCCTGCTGTCCACCGGCCAGCCAGCGGGGGGCGTCGCCCTCCCCCCCGCCCTGGCGCTGCCCTGCGTCCTGGTGGCCTCCCCGCCCCTCCCCCACTACTCGCTGCTGAGCGCCGGCGCCGGCGGCTCCGACGCCGGCCTGAGCTTTGGCGTGCCGGCCGTGATGTCGCCCGGCCACTTCCTGATGGGGGCGTCGCCCTACGGCCTGACGGCCGACCCGCCGCCGCCGCCTGGCTCCGCCCCCGCCAGCCCAGAGCAGAGGAGGGCATACGGGGCGGCGGGCACGCCACGCCCCCCCGACACGCCTGAACCACTGGTGAGACTGACACACACACACACACACACACACACACACACACACACACACACACACACACACAATGCAAGACGTGTCAATGCCGTTTCCTGCCAGCAGGCGGCAGTAAAGTCCATAAAACGAGTGACGTGCAGATAAACAATAAAAAAAAAAAAAATCCAGACTGAGTCCAGGACAGAATCTGAACTCAGGCAACGAGTTAAATACATTTATTTTTTTCCATTTTTTTGATTTTGTAAAATATTTTTTCGCCACAATTTTTTTTTGTATTTAAATATTTGATTTAAATAGTAAGGAGAGTTTTTTTATAAGTGTTTTTTCACAGATAAAAGTCACAAAGTGCTGGACAGAGGAAATTCCATAAAATACGATGTTTTAAACAAACTTCCTGTCGGTGTATTAATGACCTTTGACCTGAATGACCTTTGATCTTAATGACCTTTGATCTGCCGTTCCAGACGCCACACACTCCAAAGGCGGCCAGCTCCTCCTCCTCCTCCTCTTCCTCCTCCTCCTCCTCCTCCCAGGCGTTCTTCCAGACCCCGGGCACCCTGGGGGGGGCGGTCAGCGCCGCGCCGGCCGCCAGGAGGAGGGCGTCGGCCCAGAGGAGGCTGGACGTGGGACACGCCCCCAACCAGCCGGACGCCTCGCCAAACTAAAGCGACGATCGCCGACCCGACGAGCGAAACGATTCCCGAGTCGGACTTGAAGGAAGGAGGCGGGTTCGTCCACCTCGCCGTCCCCCCCCCCCCCCCTGCTTCCATTACGGGACACGACGGTGCCCCCTGGTGACCACATTGGCTCACTGCTGTTATCTTGTGACCCCCCCCCCCCCCCCCCCCCAGTCAAGCGCTTGTACATTATCGGCCAATTGCTATTTATATTTTAGCTAATTTAAGTAATTGCTTTTAACTTGAGTTTGTGAGAAAGGCTAACGTTAGCTAGCTGCTGACGGCGGCTCTCGCCTCGTACTGTGACAAACTACCAATCACTAAAGCCTGAAGTGTTCCCAGGAAAGAGCTCTCTGGCGCCCCCGTGTGGCGGACGCCCGGAGGCCGCGATGCGTTCAGGTACTCGGCTAGCAGGTGTGCTAGGGGGAATATCAGCGTACTGTAGGCGGCGCTCGTGGGGGGGAGGAGCTACGGGAGCTCCGCCCACTTGGCCTCCGCCCAGGTCATGTACAGTTTTTTTATTCATGTCGTTTCAATGCATTCAGTCGTTCACCTTCCGTTCAGTCGTTCACCTTCCGTTCAGTCGTTCACCCTCCGTTCAGCCGTTCAGTCGTTCACCCTCCGTTCAGTCGTTCACCCTCCGTTCAGTCGTTCACCCTCCGTTCAGCCGTTCACCTTCCGTTCAGTCGTTCACCCTCCGTTCAGCCGTTCACCCTCCGTTCAGTCGTTCACCCTCCGTTCAGTCGTTCACCTTCCGTTCAGCCGTTCACCCTCCGTTCAGCCGTTCACCCTCCGTTCAGTCGTTCACCCTCCGTTCACTCGTTCACCCTCCGTTCAGTCGTTCACCCTCCGTTCAGTCGTTCACCTTCCGTTCAGCCGTTCACCCTCCGTTCAGCCGTTCACCCTCCGTTCAGTCGTTCACCTTCCGTTCAGTCGTTCACCCTCCGTTCAGTCGTTCACCCTCCGTTCACTCGTTCACCCTCCGTTCAGTCGTTCACCCTCCGTTCAGTCGTTCACCTTCCGTTCAGTCGTTCACCCTCCGTTCAGTCGTTCACCCTCCGTTCAGTCGTTCACCCTCCGTTCAGTCGTTCACCTTCCGTTCAGTCGTTCACCCTCCGTTCAGTCGTTCACCCTCCGTTCAGTCGTTCACCCTCCGTTCAGTCGTTCAGCCTGGAAATAATGACCCTTGTAGCTGAGACCGTTTCTCGTGTTCATCTTTGACTTCAAAACAAGAGCGCCACCTGGTGGAGTTAGAAAATAAAGTGTCACTACAATAAAGTGCCTTCAAACGGAGAACGTTCTGCTTGAGTGCTTCATGAAGCTCCACTAAACCAGTGTGGCCGCCATGTTGGATGAGGGGCCGCCATGTTGGATGAGGCGTCGCCCCGGCAACACCAGAGTCAACAAAAGTTAAACCAACAACTGTGTGTGTTTTGTTTACAAAAACCTCAGATTGATGATGTGACTATTTATATTTGATGTTTTCTATGTGAGCGTGCGGAATAAATAAAATGATTGATTGACTTAATTAACGTCACGTTTCCATTCCGCCACATGTTTATATGCTACTTGGATCGTGTTGCCATGGAGACGGAAAGTCAGATCAAAGCAACACTGAAGGTCAAAGTGTTTTTTGTTTTTTTTTCCCCAAATCGATATTCGATTTTGTTTAGCAGGAAATGTTTACACCCAGTTTCACTTCAGGGCAATACTAGGCATACTCCTAGAATATTACTGTATTACTTTAATACTTTTAAACTTGAATCTGTTGGTTGAAAATGATGGTCTCGCCTGTTTTCAAAATGCAATAAAAAGGAATACTTCATAGGTTTATGCCTGATTCTACTTCAGGGTAATACTAGACATACTCCTTTACTACTACAAGTAATATCAAAGAATATTACTGTAGAAATTTGGAGAAACTGAGACCAGGTGACCAGTTACTAACCAGTCACTGCGTTGTTGAGAACAGATGGTAAAAGTATCCAGATTCCTCACTTGAGTAGAAGTAAAATACCTCAAATTAAAAAGTACTGATCCAAATGTCGACTCAAGTAAAAGTAAAAAGTCCAGGCTCTGAAATGTACCATATATATGATAAATGCTGGCAGATTTATATTAATATACATTTTGGTTTTGGTTTTTAAACTTGTGACAAAAAAGTTAAAGTTTTGTTTTAGGAATTTATTTATTTTTTACAATTTTATACTGTTTTTCACTTCAGATTATGAATTCCTGTATATTTAATCTAAATAACCAAATATTAATCTAAATAACCAAATATCTGACTTTGTCTCCTGCGAATCGTTTTTCTTCTAAAAGTTGATCATTGATGTTGATGCAACAGACATTTCTGGACATTTCACTGTATTTTACAGCAGAAGGTTTAATTTAAATTGTCTTTCTGTTCAGATTGGAGTCACTCACAGAATACATCGTTTGGTTTTGACACAAATCAGAACATTTTGCGCCACAACCAGGAAAATCTGCAAATAAACGCTTCAGTCGGCAGTAGTCTTTTTTCCGAGTTCACCTGAACGCAGCAGCGTCGAGGCCCCGCCCCCTGACCGTGGCCCCGCCCTCCACGCTCAGTCTGCGGGCTGCAGCTGATCCAGGGTCAGTGTGCAGGAGCAGGAGGAGAACAGAGGAGGTGCAGCAGGAGGAGAACAGAGGAGGTGCAGCAGGAGGAGAACAGAGGAGGTGCAGCAGGAGGAGAACAGAGGAGGTGCAGCAGGAGGAGAACAGAGGAGGAGCAGGAGGAGAACAGAGGAGGTGCAGCTTCACTGGATTCACTTTTCTTTTCTTTTTTATTTCAGTTTCAGGTAAATTTTGATTCTCCTTCATCTTTAATTTTGACAATAATAACAATACAACTTGATGGTTTTATTTTGACAGTCACCATAATAACAATACAACTTTGTGGTTTTATTTTGACAGTCACCATAATAACAATACAACTTGGTGGTTTTATTTTGACAGTCACCATAATAACAATACAACTTGGTAATTTTATTTTGACAGTCACTGTAATAACAATCCAACTTGGTACTTTTATTCTGACAGTCACCGTAATAACAATCCAACTTGGTACTTTTATTTTGACAGTCACCGTAATAACAACCCAACTTGGTCATTTTATTTTGACAGTCACCATAATAAAAATCCAACTTGGTACTTTTATTTTGACAGTCACTGTAATAACAATCCAACTTGGTAATTTTATTTTGACAGTCACCATAATAAAAATCCAACTTGGTACTTTTATTTTGACAGTCACTGTAATAACAATCCAACTTGGTGGTTTTATTTTGACAGTCACCATAATAACAATCCAACTTGGTGGTTTTATTTTGACAGTCACCATAATAACAATCCAACTTGGTGGTTTTATTTTGACAGTCACCGTAATAATAATCCAACTTGGTGCTTTTAATTTGACAGTCACCATAATAACAATCCAACTTGATGCTTTTATTTTGACAGTCAGTGTCTCTGTCCTCAGGGACACGATGTCCCCCTGGGGAGGCGGTAACCGCTGCACGGCGTGCGGC
>NC_137671.1:1073548-1111048 GCF_963422515.1 Blennius ocellaris
TGAGGGACGCCAGAACCCCTGAGGGACGCCAGAACCCCTGAGGGACGCCAGAACCCCTGAGGGACGCCAGAACCCCTGAGGGACGCCGGAACCCTGAGGGACGCCGGAACCCCTGAGGGACGCCAGAACCCCTGAGGGACGCCAGAACCCTGAGGGACACCAGAACCCTGAGGGACACCAGAACCCTGAGGGACACCAGAACCCTGAGGGACGCCAGAACCCTGAGGGACGCCAGAACCCCTGAGGGACGCCAGAACCCCTGAGGGACGCCAGAACCCCTGAGGGACGCCAGAACCCCTGAGGGACGTCAGAACCCTGAGGGATGCCAGAACCCTAAGGGACGCCAGAACCCCTGAGGGACGCCAGAACCCTGAGGGACGCCAGAACCCCTGAGGGACGGCCAGAACCCCTGCGGGACGCAGAACCCCTGCGGGACGCCAGAACCTGAGGGATGCCAGAACCCTAAGGGACGCCAGAACCCCTGAGGGACGCCAGAACCCTGAGGGACGCCAGAACCCTGAGGGACGCCAGACTCAGAATAATCGGCCGAACTACGTAAATCTACTCACTCGGACTTTCCTTCCGGGACCCGAGGAACAGAAACGACTTGTTCTTTCAGCAGCTGGAAAAACTAAAGCCACTTTTTAAAAAGTGCTGACGCAGTGAAAAGTTGGACACGAGGCGACGGAACCTGTAGATTGAATCCCCGCTGCCGTCAAAACGTTGGCTTTTACAACAAAAAAAGAACATTTTTTTCTGCTTTTCATGAAGTTAAAAGGCCGTTTTATTAAATTTTGTATATTTAATGACCGTTTATCTGTAATTAGTCGATTTATTCAAAAACACAAGTTCTTGAACTCCACCTGTGACTAAAACCACCCTGGGGATTCAACGTGACGCTGATTTATTATCGATGCGGAGAAAAGAAGAAGAGAGAAGAACTGCAGCCACGCATATTTCAAATACATTTCTGGACGCACCTTTTCCAAACATGTTTGAACAAAAGCCTCGAGTGTTGAAAAAGGAAAAGAACCTGGGCGCACCTGGGAGTTGAAGACGAAGTACTTGGGCGTGCACATCTCCTCCTCGTCGGCGTGCGGCTCGAAGTGCACGCCCGCCGTCGTCGTCTGGGCGTCATGGCCGCCGGGCGCCGCCACCGCCGGCGAAACGTCGGCCCGCGAGAAATCCATGAGCGCCGTGCGGTTGTGCAGCGCGTACAGCCCCGGCGCGGCCGAGGCGTTGGCGCTGAGGTTGGCGTGGCCGTAGAAGAAGGGCAGCGGGCAAGGCAGCTGGGTCTTCTTGTAGATTATCTGTGGGAGGGGAGGGGGGGGGGGGGGGGGGGGGGTGGGGGGATGGGGGGTCATGCTGTGGCCACGGCGGCGCGGGAATCCTACGAAACTGGCTAAAATAACATTTCCTCACAGACAATTAGCTTAAATTGGGTGTAACTTTGTTTTTTTTACCCTCCAGATCAGTGCGATTTTCACACATTTACATATAAAGCGTTAAAATAAGACATGATGCTTTCATGATGCGTCATTAATTTATCAGACAAAGCTAGGAAAACTAAAAAAATTGTAAATTGTATTTTTAATATTTAACCAGAAACACCTTGAGATTAAAAATCCTCTTTTTCAAGAGCGTCCTGGTCGAGACAGGTTCCAGACCCACAAAACGTAATATTTCGTGTCAATACATTAAAAAACATGCAAATCTGCAACAAAACAAAACAAAACAACGCAGCATCAAGAAGTTGTAATTTGACACCAGCATATAGGAAAACTAAAAAACTAGGAAAACTAAAATAAAAAAATAAAAAAATTTAAATTGTATTTTTAATATTTAACCAAAAAAACCTTGAGATTCAAGACAGGGTCCAGACCCACAAAACGTAGTATAAGAAAAGTGTCAAAACATGCAAATCTGCAAAAAAAGCAACAATAAAAAAATGCCCCCCCCCCCCCAAAAAAAAAAAATGCAGCATCAAGAAGTTGTAATTTGACACAGCATCTAGGAAAACTAAAAAAACTAGGGGGAAAAAAAAAGTAAATTAAAAAAAATATTTAACCAGAAAAACCTTGAGATTGTGAAGAACCTTCTCGATCGCAGCGCCACCACGAGGCCACCCTCCAAATTTCAGCTCATTGAACAAACGTCTGGAATCTGGAGTTATATCAAATTCTGACATGCTAAGCTAACTAGCTTAGCGTGGCCACATCACGTCGCCAAACTTTCAGCGAGAGACTCCATGTCTTAAAGGGGCAGGCGCACAATTAATTCTTTTCTTTAATATGACAAAAAGTGGATCGTCACGATGGAGCTCCACTGTCGGGTGTTGCGGTTTAACTGGCGCCCGTGTTATCTGGTGACCTCTGACGTTAAAAAAACCTGCCAAAACAAAAACGCTACGACGCTCCAACGTGAAACGTGGAGGACGGCAGGGAGCGGGTCACCAGGTAACACGGGAACCGGCGGGTCGGGAACACCGGTGGTGTGAAGTGGAAGGTGTACTTACGACGCTCAAGAAGAAAACCATGCAGCTGAGGGAGAAGCCGCTGGTGTAGCCCAGGTAGCCTGCAGACACACAAAACACCGTCTCACGCATTCAGTCGAAGTATTGACTGTGTGTAAAAACACCCACAATGCAACAGCTGCACACGTTTATATATGTAACGTAACCTGTCCTACCTCCGTCACCTCTCCTCCCTCCGTCACCTCTCCTCCCTCCATCACCTCTCCTCCTTCCGTCACCTCTCCTCCCTCCGTCACCTCTCCTCCCTCCGTCACTTCTCCTCCCTCCGTCACTTTTCCTCCTCCCTCCGTCACCTCTCCTCCCTCCGTCACCTCTCATCCCTCCTCATCACCTCTCCTCCCTCGTCACCTCTCCTCCCTCCATCACCTCTCCTCCCTCTGTCACCTTTCCTCCCTCCCTCCGTCACCATCTCCTCCCTCCCGTCACCTCTCCTCCCTCCGTCACTTTTCCTCCCTCCCTCCGTCACCTCTCCTCCCTCCTCCATCACCTCTCCTCCCTCCCTCCGTCACCTCTCCTCCCTCCTCCATCACCTCTCCTCCCTCCGTCACCTCTCCTCCCTCCGTCACGTCTCCTCCCTCCCTCCGTCACCTCTCCTCCCTCCGTCACGTCTCCTCCCTCCCTCCGTCACGTCTCCCTCCCTCCCTCCGTCACGTCTCCTCCCTCCGTCACCTCTCCTCCCTCCCTCCGTCACGTCACCTCTCCTCCCTCCGTCACCTCTCCTCCCTCCGTCACGTCTCCTCCTCCCTCCGTCACCTCTCCTCCCTCCCTCCTCTGCTCTCTCCTTTCTTTTGGCGTTCTGACCGGCTCCTGTTCTCGGAACGCGGGTCTCGTCTTCTTCCAGGTCGTGGTGACCTGGCGAGGCTGAGCTCCACCCCTCTAACCCCTCCACCACATCCACCCCTCCACCGCCTCACCCCTCCACCCTCCATGGATCAATGGATCAGGAGTCGGATTTGGCCGCCGGAGCCTCGCTAATTTTCCGGTCCGTCGTCTGTTCTCTGCTGAATGTGAGGAGGGTTTTTGTCGCCCTGAACGCCGTCTGAGCGGCGGCGAGGGTGTGTTACGTTATTGCGTTCCCCGGAACGGCTCGACGGAGAGCCGGACTAGCGTTACGTTATTTCTGGTTTCTGGCAGCGTGGCGGCCGGACAGCTGCGGGGAACATGGAAACCCAACAATCCCCGCTTCCTGGAAGGGGGGGAGGGGGGGGGGGGGGGGGTTATGGGGGGGGGGGGGGGGGGGGGGCTTACCCAGGTTCTTGAGGAGTGACAGGGGGAGGATGATCCCCACTGAGACGAACACCACCAGGTAGTTTCCGTTCAGGTACCACTCGCTGCAGAACACGGCCTCGAGTCAGTCACACTCACAACACACTTTTTAAACTTTTTACACTTTTTAAACTTTTTACACTTTTTAAACTTTTTACACTTTTGAAACTTTTTACACTTTTTAAGCTTTTTACACTTTTGAAACTTTTTACACGTTTTAAACTTTTTAAACTGCAGGAAAACAAACTCACCCCGAGCTTTCCTCCAAACGCATGAAGGTCCGGATCACCTCCGGAAGCTCGTACTTCACGATGAAGAGGTAGCTGGACATGGCTGGGGGAGGGGGGAGGGGGGGCGGGGGGAGGGGGCGGAGTCAGTACCGCGGCTTCTACGGAATTCGCAGATTCTCGCACGTCGCTCACCTCCGATGTTTTGCATGATGATGGATCCGAACGCGGCGAATTTCCCCGGCCAGCCGAACGCCCGCTCGCCCAGCTTCTCGTAGATGAGCGATCCTGTGGGGGGGGGGGGGGGGCGTGAAAAAAAAACAAAAAAACACGAGGTCGTCATTTCATTTCAAGTCCTTGTCACATAAAAACTGCTTGCCGTTCAAAAACAGACAATATTTATGTAGTTTTAGACATTAAAAGGGTTTTAATGCCCTCAGCAAGGACTGACTTGCCTTTTGGTTCGACACACTGTGTCTTACTGACTTTGAGTTTATTTAATTTAAAACGGGGGACGACGCGTAAATAGAATTTCCATCTTTAGTCCCTTCGGCAGGCTGACGTCGGCAACTTTAGGTAATAAATCACAAAAACTGGAAGAAAATGTTGAGATCAAAGGAGATCGGCGTCTGTTGCCATGGAGATGCCGCCTGCAATTGTAGCAGCTTCCTTGACAGGCTCGTCAGCATTGACCCGAGCTAACGGCTATCACGCTAGCGATGCTAACAAGTGTGGCGAAGGTCCGCGTTTCTACCGAGCGTAGTTCTCGTTTGTTCTTGGTCTATGATCTATGATCTTTGATCTATGATCTTTGATCACAGTTGACGCACAACCAACCTCCTTCTTTTGCAGTCATGAGCAGCAGATGCACCGAGTAGAGAGAGAGAATGGCCACGCCCACCAGGAGGATTCTGGAGAGAGAGAGAGAGAGAGAGAGAGAGAGAGAGAATCAGCTTGTATTTCTTTTCAACTTTTCACCACCTCTTCCTCCTCCACCTGCTGGAAGTCAGTCATGTGACCACGCAGCCAGGGCATGGGCAGGAGAGAGAGAAGGGGGCGGGGCCACGGGGAGGAGGGGGGTGGGGGTGTTAGGTGACAGCGGGGTGTCGGATGTGGGAAGCCGTCCACGAATACTGACGAGGGACGAGTTGGTTCCCGTGTCAAAGGGTCGGCGTTCTATTTTTAGCCGAGTCGGCGAGTCGCCAGGTGAATCAGTCCAACAGATCCAGCGAAAGGCGAGACACAATAAACGGCGATGGCGGACGGACAACCGCGTCCCTGAAAATCTTAATCTCGCCACATTAAAAGCTTCAGCCGGAGCTCGGTTTGAAGTTCGACTTGAGCTTTTAATGTTGCGGGTCATTTCCTGGCTCGCCGTGTGGTTTGGGACGTACAGGAAGAGGACGATGCCGGTGTTGGCCATGGCGTAGGACAGACCCAGGATCCCGCTGCCCATGATGGCGTTGCTCAGGTTGAAGACGGACATGCCGAAGGAGGCGTGGCCTGGGTGCTGAGAGAGAGAGAGAGAGAGAGAGAGAGAGAGAGAGACAGAGACAGAGAGAGAGAATTATCGAATTTGTCGCGAAAAACTATTTTTATTTTGCAAATTGAGTTTTTTTCTCCCCAGAGAGTTTTGTTTTTTTTGCATTTCACCCGTTCCACCACTCCTCCTGAGATTCCGTATCATATTATATTTTATTTTATTTTATA
This sequence comes from Blennius ocellaris, assembly GCF_963422515.1. Classification (NCBI taxonomy): domain Eukaryota; kingdom Metazoa; phylum Chordata; class Actinopteri; order Blenniiformes; family Blenniidae; genus Blennius; species Blennius ocellaris. The sequence goes on from NC_137671.1 coordinate 1,079,285, forward strand.
TTTATATTTTCTGAAAAAAATTTAAAAATTGGCTATTTTTTTTCATTTTGTACTTTTTTTCAGAAATAAATTTAACAATTGGCTGCTTTTTTCAATTTATGAGACACTGTTTGCTGGAAAAATAAAAAATTCGCTCTTTTTTTTTATTTAACATTTTTTTGGAAAAAAAATAAAAAAATTGGCTCTTATTTTGAATTTATGATATTGTTTGAAAATAATTAAAACATTGGCTCTTTTGAATTTCTGAGATATTTTCTGAAAATATAAAGAAAATTGGCTCTTTTGTGAATTTGTGATATTTTCTGAAAAGAAAATAGGCCGTTTTTCTGAATTTTTGATATTTTCTGAAAAAATAAATAAATTGGCTTTTTCTAAATTTGAGATATTGTTTTATGAAAAAATAACAAAAAAAATTTGAGCCATAAATTCATAACCAAATATGACAGATTAAATTTTTCTCAAATCGACACAGTTAACCAGGAAGATTTTCCTAAATTCAGCTTATTTTTCTAAATGAAGCCATTCGAGCTACAGTTTTATACGAAATAGCTTAAAATTGACGGACTGAACGTACATATAGAGAATATTTATTTACTGTAGCCACTTATTTTATTATCGCATTAAATTCTTTCTGCACTTGCTCCCGTTCATTTTTTTTTTTTAATTAAAAAACATAAAAATATTGAAAAGGTCAAAGGTCAAATGATCCAATCAAACTTTTGATTCTTTTTTTTTTTTTTTCAATCTTAAAACTCCAGATTTCGTCCGCAGGTCTGAGAAACCCATGTCGGTGTTGCGATTGACCACCCCGTTGCCATGGAAACCAGAACGGTAACCATGCAGCCCAATAACATGAACTTACATATTCTTCATGATATTCCTCATATTTCTTCTTCATCAAACCGTTTGACAAGAACTTCTGGCTCTCGCCGTCGTCGTTGTCGTCCAGGAATTGACTTCATGGAACAAGAAAAAAGAGAGAGAGAGAGAGAGAGAGAGAGAGAGAGAGAGAGATTATGACAACCTGAAAATGTTGCAATCGAGATTTCACAATAAAGTGTCAGTAGACGTTAGAGTTAGTTCCAGAGTGCAGATAAGCAGTAACAGAATAAATTCAGAAACGAGGGTCGAGTTCAAATGAAACAAAATCAGATTAAAGAGCAAAATAAAGTTAAAAACACAAACGACTGAAAAAACTTCAAAGTCGTGATTCAAAGGAATTCTGAACCCAGAATAAAAGTTTCACACTCGTTTTTTTATGTTTTCGTTTCAGTAAAGTTTGATATAAAAACATAGAAAAGGATGTTTTTCCCCCCGTTTGCATAACAGCAGTTTTGAAAAGTTGCAGGATTTTTTTGTTTTTTGTTTTAAAGATGGGTTTGGAGTGTTTTTCAAAAAGTTGTGTTTTTCCACTGTTATGGATTTGGAGCATTTACAAAAAAAATAGTTGTCTTTTCCCCATTTCTAGGGAGACGACTTCAGAGTGTTTTCAAAAAGATGTGTTCACATGATAACGGATTGTTTTTGGAAAGTTGCATTTTTATGGAGATTAATTTGGAGTGACTTTCGAAAATATGTTTTTTCCCCCATGTAAATGGCTGCGGAACATTTTGTAAAAGTTGTTTTTCAGAGCATTTCTTACATTTCCATGGTAACAGAGTGTTTTCTAAAAGTTGTGTTTGCCCTCGTCACTACGCAGACGGCGTTAGAGCGTTTTCTAAAAGCCGTGTCTCCCCCCCGTTGCCACGGAGACGGCTCACCTGTCGATGGTGGCCTTCTCGGAGTCGATGGCGTCGCCGAAGCGATCGTCCAGACTGTCGGCGCTGTCGTCGTCCAGCTCCGTCGCCACCCTCCTCAGCTCCATGCGATCCACGGACCCCGGCATGGCGGCACCACGGATCAGCCTGTTTCACAAAGTGGCGCCGGACACGGCTGTCCTCAGTTTTTAAAAGTTGGGCTGGATGTGAACGTCACCTGGAGGAGATACAAACACAACAGGCTCACTTTGTTTGTTTGTTTGGGTTCTTCGAGGTCGAACAGCAAACTGGTAACCTGTTACTTAGTTACTCCTGATGTAGTAACTTATGTAGTAACTTAGTTACTTAGTAACCCTGACTCTCATATGACCTTTTTTTAGTAAACTGTAATCTAACGTCTTACTATTTCCAAACCAGTAATCCGATTACAGTTACCTCTCCAAGTCACTATGCGCTATTATATCATTAATATTGTAGCATTACTATTAGTTCATACTGTAACATTACTATTATCGTGTAAATATTGTAGCATTACTTATATCCCGTTAATATTGTAGCGTTACAATTATATCATTACTATTGTAGCATTAATATTATAGCGTTAATATTGTAGCATTACTATTAGTTCATACTGTAACATTACTATTATCGTGTAAATATTGTAGCATTACTTATATCCCGTTAATATTGTAGCGTTACAATTATATCATTACTATTGTAGCATTAATAGTATAGCGGTAATATTGTAGCATCACTATTAGTTCATACTGTAACATTACTATTATCGTGTAAATATTGTAGCATTACTTATATCCCGTTAATATTGTAGCGTTACAATTATATCATTACTATTGTAGCATTAATATTATAGCGTTAATATTGTAGCATTACTATTAGTTCATACTGTAACATTACTATTATCGTGTAACTATTGTAGCATTACTTATATCCCGTTAATATTGTAGCGTTACTATTATATCATTACTATTGTAGCATTAGTATTGTAGCGTTACTATTGTAGTGTTAATATTGTAGCGTTAGTATTAGTTAGTACCTTAACATTACTATTATCATGTAACTATTGTAGCATTAATATTGTAGCATTACTATTGTAGCGTTCATATTGTAGCATTACAATTGTAGCGTTAATATTGTAGCATTAGTATTAGTACTGTAACATTACTATTATTGTGTAACTATTGTGGCATTACTATTGTAGCGTTAATATTGTAGCATTACTATAGTAGCGTTAATATTGTAGAATTACTATTGTAGCATTACTATTAGTTAGTACCTTAACATTACTATTATTGTGTAACTATTGTAGCATTACTATAGTAGCATTAATATTGTAGCGTTACTATTGTAGCATTAGTATTAGTTAGTATTGTAACATTACTATTATTGTCTAACATATCATTACTATTGTAGCGTTAATATTGTAGCATTACTATTATAGCGTTAATATTGTAGCATTACTGTTAGTTAGTATTGTAACATTGCTATTATCGTGTAACTATTATATCATTACTATTGTAGCATTAGTATTGTAGCGTTAATATTGTAGCATTACAATACTAATGCTTCAATAATCAGCAGCTGAAGGTCACTAAAAAGGTAACTTGTAATCTAAGTTACTTTTAAAAGCAAGTAATCCGTAAAAAAGGAGTAACTAGTAATCGGATTACTTTTTCAAAGTGAAGCTTGTATTGTTTGACGAAGGGAAAAACTTTCATGACTTTTTTCCCCCTTGATTTATTTTTCACTCTGAAAACAAGTTGCTGCGGTTTCCTCCGTCAGTACGGCGGCGCGGCGCTGGCAAGGCGCGGCGGCGTGGCGCCCTCATCCTCATCAGGGAACCTTTTTTTTTTTTTTCCACTTTCCGACCCGGCGCTCATCTATGAGTTACGTAAGAAGGAGGTCGGGGGAGGGGAGGTGATTCACGCTGTAGCCGTCAGTCACACAAAGGAACCTTTGATCTGCTGCCGGAGCAAAACACTGGCAACAGTACACAAACCACAAGAACGGCTCGCCAAATTAAAAGTTTAGAGCAACTTTAGGTCAGAGCGGTGCAGTGACCCCGGGGGCCACTAGTCGTCACTGATGTTTTTTTTAATGACGGAGCGAAAACAAAGCAAACTCAACACTCATTTCCTGCCTGCAGCTTCTCCAATCACATCAAAGGCCAGATGTTTACAGACAAAACGTCAAAGCGACGTCGCCTGTGAAAACCTGCCGCAAGGGATTCTGGGAAATCAAAGATGGGGGTCGCGGCGGCTCAAGAGAAAATATCAACGTCTCGATCGATTCAGTAAGAAGAAAAGTCTGACTTTCTCACAGAAACAGAGGAAAAACAGTGAAATGTTACGTAAAGTTCCGCGAAATGAATATATATATATATTTTTACGAGCGTAAAGACAAATACGTTTTTGATGACGTATTAAATAGACAGACGTCAACAATGGAAAACTACATCCTAAGTTGCGTCCCCCCCCGTTTCCATGGAGACGGAGATGTTTTCGCTCCTGAGCCACGTCTTCATGCCGCTGGTTCAAATCCCTGAGCCTCCATCCTGCAGGTGTGGCTTCATGCTGCTGTGCAGAAGTTGTTGACAGTCAACAACCTGAACCTCCGTGAGGCACCTGAGCTTGGTCACCCACCGCCCCTCCCCCGCTACACTCCCAGACGATTAAACAGCCCGTATTACCGTTGAATGAATTTATTTGGATTATCAACATGTGCTTTTCAAAATAAAACATGCAAATAGAAATGAATCATCTTGATGACGTGTAAAAAAAAAAGTTTTTTCCGTCGTAAAAAATGAGATCATATGAATGAAAGAAGTGAACATGAAAAATATGAAATAGTGAGATTATAGTGAAACGTTAAAAACAAAAAAATGGACGAAGGGACGTGAATTTAGAATAAATAAATAAATAAATAAATACAAGTTCTTCCAATACAAATCTATTGCGCTGATTTATATATCGCAAACAACAATAGGCAACACACATCAGCAACACACACTGTCAATACACATCAGCAACAGGCAACAGCAACACACATCAGCAACAAACATCAGCAACACACATCAGCAACACATCAGCAACACACACTGTCAATACACATCAGCAACAGGCATCAGCAACACACATCAGCAACACATATCAGCAACACGCATCGGCAACACACATCAGCAACACATCAGCAACACACACTGTCAATACACATCAGCAACACACACTGTCAATACACATCAGCAACACACACTGTCAATACACATCAGCAACACACATCTGCAACACATCAGCAACACGCATCGGCAACGCATCAGCAACACATCAGCAACACGCATCAGCAACACGCATCGGCAACACATCAGCAACACACATCGGCAACACATCAGCAACACACATCGGCAACACATCAGCAACACACACTGTCAACACATCGGCAACACAAATCGGCAACACACATCAGCAACACACATCGGCAACACACATCTGCAACACGCATCGGCAACACATCAGCAACACACATCAGCAACACACATCGGCAACACACATTGGCAACACGCATCGGCAACACATCGGCAACACACATCAGCAACACATTTGCTACACACATCAACAACACCTTTGCAACACATCAGCAACACATCAGCAACACATTTGCGACACATATCTGCAACACATCAGCAACACATTTGCTACACACATCAGCAACACATCAGCAACACACATCAGCAACACACATCAGCAACACACATCAGCAACACATCAGCAACACACATCAGCAACACATTTGCTACACACATCAGCAACACATTTGCTACACACATCAGCAACACACATCAGCAACACATCAGCAACACACTGGCAACACACATCAGCAACACACTGGCAACACACATCAGCGACACACATCAGCAACACACATCAGCAACACATCAGCAACACACATCAGCAACACATCAGCAACACACATCAGCAACACATCAGCAACACACATCAGCAACACATCAGCGACACACATCAGCAACACATCTGCGACACACATCAGCAACACATCAACACGCCGGTGGCCGAGAGGATGAACCTGTCTGACTGGGTTAGCATCACATGCTACACACACACACACACACACACACACACACACACACGCACGCGACCTTTGACCCCGGCGTTGCATCACTCCTCACCAGAGCAGAACGACTGTGAGGAAGACGAGGGTTTTTATTTTCCTCTCGGCAGAAAAGCGACAGAAGTTGGTTCATCCTGAACAAACTGTTCCTCAGCCAGAGTGACGACACACGGCAGACAACAACAACAACAACAACAACAACACAACAACAACAGAGCTCACTGATGCAGATCTGAGAAAAAACCCAACTTTTTCATAAATCGTCTCCAAACTTTCAAGACCCAGAAAATTATGTTCACTTACTGAAAAGTCCTTCAAGAACGTTTCCTTTAAAAAGTTTCCTTCAAAAGTTTCCTTTAAAAAGTTTCCTCTCGTTTTTTGTTTTTGTTTTTTTTTTTTATTTAAAGAAGTTTCAACGAACGACAGACGAGCTGCTGCTCTTTTGTAACTCAGGTATGAACGGCGGCTTTTAAAAGGGTGGGAGGAGGGCCTTCGTCCTCCAATGAGGGCAGAAGAACCCCCCCACTACACACACACACACACACACACACACACACACACACACACACACACACACACACACACTTTTTTTTTTTTTGTTACCAGCAACAACTTTGATTAAACTCATTTTAGGAGGAAGTTTTCTTGCTCAGTTTCTCTCTCTCTATAGATATATATCTATATATCTATATCTATATATCTATATATATCGTGACCCTACTTGCATGGATGTCGGAGTTCCGCCTCTCGTTTCAAGTGAAAACTTGTTTTTCTTTCATGTTTTCAATTCAGAAAAGTTTCGAGCGCGATGGCAGAAAATGACCGTGTTACCGTGTTACCGTGTTGCCGTGTTACCGTGTTGCCGTGTTACCGTGTTACCGTGTTACCGTGTTCGGCCACTAGTTGGTGCTGCAGATCTTCTTTTTTTTTTTTGCGCACAGGGAGCAACACATTATAAACATACAACAAAAAGTTTTGTTTGGAGCAACAACAACCAAAATGCAAACGAGGAGTTTGCCGGGGGTTTTTTCCCCTCGTCGTCGTGGAAACGAAAACCGACACTGTTAAAAAACATGCGCCGTGATCACATGACCGTTGTTCTTACAGGGAGGGATGAAAACAAGACACGCGAGGCGGGTGGAGGCGGGGTGGTGGTGGTGGGGGGGGGGGGGGGTTTCGGGGTCGTGGGCCGTGTCAGCAGCCGGCCAATCAGAGAGCGGCGCCGGCGGGATGTCACTGCGCCCGAGGTCGTGTCGGGGTCAGGGATGAGCCACGCCGGCTACAAGCTGTTCTTTTTAAAAGCGACACACACAGTCCGGGTCGAATAATCAACGTTTTTTTCACTTTAAAATGTTGTTTAAGTCGTCGGAAACGTCACATGACCTTTATGAAAAAGTTCTATTTTAAAGTTTCAGGTTCGGTTTGTGAGCTTTAGTAACGGATTCCCTCCCTGGAGGTCCTGAGTGGGCGGGGCTTGTTTTAAACACACCTGGACGCTCACCTGATTAAAAACAATAAAAACATTAAAAGATTATAACTTATTTTTTTATAATCAATACGAAGTACATGTAAATGATACACGAAGATAAATTAAAATAGTAATAATTCAACAAAAAAACACAAATACGAAAGAAAAATAGAAAAAGAGGGACTTAATTGAACCATTATGAGAATTAAAAACCCATTTAAAAAAATGTTTTTAATTCTCTTCAACCGTTTTCCATCTTTAAACAGTCGACTTTGTACATTTATTAAGTGTTTTACTGTTAAAAAGTTTATTTCTGTGCTGCTCATGTGTGAAAATGTCGTTTTTAAAAAAATGTTTTTGTTTGCATATAATATAAAAATAATTAAGTCTCGTGGTTTCAGGGAGGTTGAAATGTCACGTTGGACTTAATTCTACCAGGGAGTGTAAAAGTTGCTCAGACGAGAAACGAAGCCACTCGGCGTCGTTTTTAAACGACGCCGAGATTCTCCAACGTTGACGACGTTTTTTCAGATCGACCGTCAACGAGAACTTACGGTTTCGTGACCCCGACTTTAGTGACGTGAAGCGACTGAGAGGAAAACACCGCGTGTCGACGTCACGTTAGCAAGAGGCCCCGACAGAAGATGGACAGAGGAGGTCATTGACCCCCCCCCCCCCCCCTCCCCCCCACCCCCACCCCCACCCCAGCTTGGATCAACAACACCGGGACAGTGGGGACCGACGCCACGTTTCCCGTCTCTGGAGCGCCGCCATCTTTGTTGTGAGGCTCCGCCAGCAGGAATCTGAAGGCGGCTAAATTAAGACTGAAGCTTCACGTGACCGAAATACCAAACTCTGCCCGTCGGTAAATCATCGGCCAGACGTTTGTCCAAGTACTTTAAAACGGACCGTAGGTAGAAAATACCGAAGGGGACGATCCCGTCTTGTATCTTAACCGTTGTCGTTCAGAGGGAACGTTTAAAAGTCGTCTTGGCCTCATGTCGGCGACTCGCCGGCTGTCCGGCGTTACTCGACTTCACGGTCCAGGAAAAGGTCAACGGGCCGCCGTGGTCATTCCTGTCGACTCAGAGACACCGAGTCCCACGTCACACCGGTGGACATTCACTGTTGGCCTCAAGCCAAAGTCTTGTACTGGACAGAAGGACTGAGAAATACCTCCACGTCTTTTCTGGGCCCATCTGGTATCAGTGACACTGATATCGATATCGATACTGGTACAGATACTGATATTGATGTTAGTACAGATACTGATATCGACACTAGAACAGACACTGATGCCAATACTGACACTGATATCGATACTGGTACAGATACTGGAACAGATACTGATACTAGTACAGACACTGATATCGACACTAGAACAGACACTGATGCCAATACTGATACAGATATCGATACAACTACAAATATGGATATCGATACTAGTACAGACACTGATAAAGATATCGATACTTGAACAAATATTGATGACAATACTGATATTGCTACAGGTATTGATACCAATACTGACAATACTGATGCAGATAGATACTAATACAGATACTGACACAGACATCAATACTAGTAAAGATATCAATGCAAATACAGATACTGATGCCAATACCGATACAGATTCTGATTCAGATATAGACATCGATACCGATAGATATCAATGCTCATACAGATATCGATACTAGTACAGATATCAATGCAAATACAGATACTGATGAATACTGATACAGATATAGACATCGACACTGATAGATATCGATACCAGTACAGATACAGATAGACATCGATACTGATACAGATATCGATACTAGTACATTGATACTGACACAGATATCGATACTAGTACATCGATATTGATAGAGATATCGATACTAGTACATCGATATTGATAAGAGATATCGATACTAGTACATCAATACTGATACAGGTATCAGTACCAGTGCTTTAAACCAAAGCCTGCCGATAAGCACATGTGCTAAAAGAAGCAAGTTACGTCAAACTATGTAAATGTTGACTTTTGAAAACACGGGACCCGAAGTACAAACAGGCAGTGCTGGAATAATCAATGTTGTTATCGGCCTTTACGTCACGAGTGGAACGACGCAGCCTCAGAGTAAGAATGTGGCGCAGGCCCACTTCCTGCCTCAGTACACGTGTTCCTACGCTAAATAAATACTACAAGTATTTGCTCACCGGAGAACAGAAACATAAACTTTACACCAACCAGACATTTTATCCTCGGACATCCTCACATATATAAACTGAGTCTCAACAGAGTGGTGCAACTTTTAAAAACTGCTTCATGAGAGAGTCTGGTTAGAATTGTACTTGAGTACACAGGATATATAATCATAATACGCTGCTAAGAGCAGTTTTCACAAAGTTTAAAAAAAAAAGGTACATGTGGATTAACTTGTGAAATAATATTAATGAAAATAATAAGTGAAATAATTCCCCGTGTGCGGCACGTGAACAAAAAGTTTTTTGGGGTTTTTTTTTGCATTTTTGTTTCAGGAAAGTTTTTTGTTTACATGAAAAAAAAATGGCAGAAACGCTGATGTAGTTTTCACGTTGGGCCACTAGCGGGTGCTGTTGGCTGTTTTTCTAATCAAAATCACAAATTCATCGGAGAACAAGACGCTATCGTTTATATATATCGTTCTCCGGGTTGCAGCACAAAAACAAACCAACAGCACCCCCGAGTGGCCAAACATGAAAACTGCATCAGTGTTTTTTTCAGCATGAAAACGCTAAAACAAAATTCACCTAATATCGAATTAAAATACCCTGAAGTAAAACTCTGAACTGAAGTACTTTAATGTATAAAAGTTTCCGGTTTAAACTGAGTTTCCAGCTTTTGTTTTGTCTGCGACAGAGTGACGCCCCACCCACGTTGTATCCTGGCTCCGCCCCCGCTGCGCTGGGATTGGCTGGATGGACGGTGGGTAACGAAAAAAAAAAAAAAAAAAGGTTTTAGAACATTTCGTTTTTTTTGTAGTGACTCGTTCCGTGTTGATCGAGCGCCGCCGGCTCCTTCAAGTAGAGAAAAACTCACAAAAACTCTCTTTGTGTGTTTTTTTTTATGACGAAAAACTGCGTCTAATAGATTCGCCAGGCGGGACAGAAAAGCACAAAGTAATCTCAGTCTGGATTATTCGTCCGGGAATCGACCCACACAAATATTCCTGAAGAATTTAAGACGGAAGAGGAAGATTTCTGTGGAAGATTTAAAACGAATCGCGCAGCACCTGCCGGACTCGGCGCGCCGCCGTTATCAGCTCGTATCGATCGGCCGTGTTCTCGTAACAAAATATAATTTTCTCTCGGAGCCTCCCTGTCCTGACCTTGGCTCCTCGTGGCTCCGCCCACCAGCGAGATCAAAGAAAAGAACAAAGAAGAAAAAAAAGGCGGGGAATTTGTTCTCCTGCAACGGCGGCTTGATGACGACAGATTTATAAAAAGAACATTTCCGCGATGTTGAATGTTACAAAGGAGGTTTCCCAGGTTAGTAGTAAGGCCCCGTTTCCATGGCAACGTGAAACGCATTTATTTCTTTTATACAAAACGCACCGGGAGCTTATTTCCGTTTTCACTCAGAAATGTCGTTTAAATGAGGCCCAAGAAACAAAACGTGTCTTGAAATGCTTTAGTTTTTGGGTTTTTCTATAATCCAGATCTATGTAGATTATTATGGATCTATAATCCAGATCTATGTAGATTATTATGGATCTATAATCCAGATCTACGTAGATTATTATGGATCTACAATCCAGATCTATGTAGATTATTATGGATCTATAATCCAGATCTATGTAGATTATTATGGATCTATAATCCAGATCTACGTAGATTATTATGGATCTACAATCCTGATCTATTTAGATTATTATGGATCTATAATCCAGATCTATGTAGATTATTATGGATCTATAATCCAGATCTACGTAGATTATTATGGATCTACAATCCAGATCTATGTAGATTATTATGGATCTATAATCCAGATCTATGTAGATTATTATGGATCTATAATCCAGATCTACGTAGATTATTATGGATCTACAATCCTGATCTATGTAGATTATTATGGATCTATAATCCAGATCTATGTAGATTATTATGGATCTACAATCCAGATATATGTAAAGTATTATGGATCTACAATCCAGATCTATGTAGATTATTATGGATCTATAGTCCAGATCTATGTAGATTATTATGGATCTACAATCCAGATCTATGTAGATTATTATGGATCTATAATCCAGAGCTATGTAGATTATTATGGATCTATAATCCAGATCTATGTAGATTATTATGGATCTATAATCCAGACCTCTATAAAGTATAACATGTTTACAATTCCATGTTTACATTAATGGTAAACAAAGTGCATGTAAATACACTTTTAGGAATTACTTATGATGAAAAACTGCATAAAAACATCCTGAAGTCTAAATTAGCAAAAAATAAATAAATAAAAAATGTGCACAAGGTTTAAAATCAGATCAAAATTCACTCAACTTATTATAAAAACTCCGTTATTCTTCCATATCTGAGTTATTGTGAGGAAATAATTATAAAACAAACAAACATTAATCCCAGTAGAATTAGACTCATGAATCAAACTGATTATTATTTTACGACAACAAATCAAAAGACGCTAAAAATACACGCCATTGTAGATTTTAATACACGAGAACATTTAGTTAAAAATCCCTCCAGATGTGTCAAATATACTTTGAAGTCCTTCAAATCAATACTGCTGGAAGTAATACTACTACTACTTCAGTCCTGGTAAAAGTTTTCCAGTAGAAATATTCAGTGTCACTTTATCAGATTAGACTTTAATCTCTGGAAGTTACAGAATAAAACCAAAAATCTCCGCCCTCCTCTTCTGTTACGACTCCTCGACATTCCCACCGCGAGTTACATCAGCCGGGAGGCCCTGACCTACATTTTCTCTCGCTCACGTCTTCCTGTCTGGTTTTGGGGGGAGGGGCCACACCCCCCTACCCCCCCCCCCCCCCCCCCCCCCCCCCCCCCCCCCCACCCCCCCCCCCCAGAATCCACGGCTCCTCCGCCACGACGAGGTTCCTTCAGGTGATTCAAACACCGAGATACTTTCTGGAAAACGACCCGATCGCAGGTGAAATACGTTTTCATTTGTTTTTCTAAACTTTTTCGCCAACTTTTAAAGCCTCGAGCGAATATATGACACAAAAACGCTCCGTCTCCATGGGAAACGTCGGGGGGTGGAAGGGGGGGGGGGGGGATGTTTTAGAAAACGCTTCACGTAGAAAATGCAAAAAACATAAATAAAAAATGATGCGTTTTCACTTGAAACGATCAAGCTGGGGCTCGGGACCAGTGGAAATGCTTCTGGTTTTGGTTTCCATGACAACGCTACTCAGAGCCACTGGAAACACCACTTCACTTTTTTTTTTTTTTTTAAATATACTCCAGTTCTGAGAAAGTGAAGGAAAATACAACTTTTCGAATACACAAGTACTGCACATCACACATACGACTGGTTCTCAGTTTCATAACAAAAAGCAAACGGCAGCACCCCCTGGTGGCCTGACGTGTGAACTACACCGTTTTTCAAAATGTTATCGTGCAAATGCAAAACTTTCCTGAAACAAAAATGCAAAAAAAAACCTCCAAAAACCACACATTTTCACTTGAAACGTGCAAACGGGGGGGTGTGAAAATGCAAAAAACTTTGTTGCGCTTTGGGTTTTGGTTTCCACGGCAACGCTACTCAGCGCCACTGGAAACACAACTTTAAAAAAAAAAAAAAAAACACTCTGAGAAAGTGGAGGAAATGCAACTTTTCGGAAACACTGCTTGCGCTGCCCCTTCCTCACAAAGTTCCCTGTGTGCGTAGTTTCATTACAAACAGCAGCACCCCCTAGTGGCCCGGCGTGTGAACTGCATCGTTTCCATAATGTTAATGTGCAAAACAAAACAAAAAAACCCCGACGCATTTTCACTTGAAACGAGGCGAAAGTTGGAAAACAATCAACAAAGTGTCTTTTTCTCACAGTTTCTGCAGAACCTCCCACATAATCATCATTAAAGTTTCTCACTTCTTTTACAGGAAACTCACTATAACATCATATCCTCTGCATGCAGACTTTCGAAAAGCGGCGTCCGGGAGAGCGAGCAGAGGTTCGGGTTGGAGCCCGACGGGCCACCTCTGTTATGTAAGTCAAGAAAAACACCAGTCACGATGTGGCAACTGGGTATTTTTAGCCTGGGAGGGGTGGCGGCACAACCTGGAGCCACCACTTCAACATGCCCCGGGACACAGATTACTCCTGGACCTACAGATTACTCCTGGACCTACAGATTACTCCTGGACCTACAGATTACTCCTGGACGTAGGGATTACTTCAGGACGTCGCGCTGCTGCAGGGAAAAGTTAACGTGTGGCTCCAAAAAAGGAGAAGTAAAACAAAACAAACAAGAACTTTAAAAGCATCATAAATATGATTTTTTTTCTTTCCCTCTTCAAGGTGATTCCAGTTTAATTAGCAGAGATGGAGAGAATAAGCTCACAAGTTCAGATGATGGAGATTAAATCCAGTAAAAGTGGATCGAATTCAAGGTTTTTTTTCCTTCACAGCGGCAGGAATATATCTATATTTATGAGTTCTCAGTAATATATTTATATTTATGAGTTCTCGTGTTGGCCGAACGCAGCGGGTCGAGCTCGTTCTGTAAACGTTTCTCTTTTCTTTATCCGGGATTTTATGTATAAAAGTTTGTGAGCAACGCGACGATCCTTCGTGCAAAAAAAACAAAAAAGGAGAGAAATTGTCTCCTTTGTGTTTTTTCTCTTAATTCCCACGTGTAGAAACTGCAGAGCAGAAAAAAACCCCCAAACAAAAACACAGAAACTTCATGCAAAACTGCATCCGGTGAGACTGAAGTTGTATTTATTTCTTTATTAAGTCTTATAAATAAAGACGCGTGTTTTGGCGCTTCGGGGGGAAACACCCTGCAGGAAGACGCGCCTCTGGACAAAACAACAAAAAAGACGCGTGTTTTTTCTCCCTTATTAAACAAATAAATAAACCCGAATAGTTCATGAATTTAAATCATTGTGGGGGGGGGAAGGATCGTATCTGATTCATAAACAAACAAACAAACCAACAAACGAGGGTAAATCCACAAGATCCGCGCGCGACTGATTCCTCTTTATTCTGCAAAGTGAATTAAAGCGCGTCAAACGGAATTAAAGTCCTCAGAATGAAAACGTGTTAAATGGAAACGCAGAGAAAAAGTGTGTTAGTGGTCGTCGGTCTTACCGGGAGCGCGTGAGAGGGAGAAGCGGCGGAGGTGTGGGAGGAAGAGGAGGAGGTGGTGGAGGAGGTGGAGGAGGTGGAGGAGGAGGAGGAGGCGGACTGCCGGAGCCCGACGAGTCGCTTCTCATTTAAACTGGACTGAGTGGAAATTTCCATCTGCCATGTGATGAAGGCGACTGGAGGGTCGAGTTACACCCGCTGCTGGGGGGCTCCTCTCTCTCTCTCTCTCTCTCTCTCTCTCTCTCTTCTCTCTCTCTCTCTCTCTCTCTCTCTCTCTTCTTTGTTCAAACACTTTTACGCACGGTTTTATTTTGCCTTTCAAACATTAATACATTTTTTAAAATCTTGTAATTTTACAAACTTTCTCGTCATTTGCATTTTACCCAGCAGGAAAAGGTGTTTGCAGAGTTTAGGTTGAAAAAAATGTGTTTTATTTTTTATTTATGACTGTGATGCGCCGTTGTTTACATTCCGCCTGGCCACGTTGTGGAGGGGGAACCTTCTTACTGCTGCACGCTGGAGGGGGGGACCTTCTTACTGCTGCACGCTGGAGGGGGGGAACCTTCTTAACTGCTGCACGCTGGAGGGAGGAGAAACCTTCTCACTGCTGCCACGCTGGGGGGAACCTTCTCACTGCTGCACACTGGGGGGGAACCTTCTTACTGCTGCACACTGGAGGGGGGGACCTTCTCACTGCTGCACACTGGAGGGGGAACCCTTCTTACTGCTGCACCCTGGAGGGGGGGAACCTTCTCACTGCTGCACACAGGAGGGGGGGGGGCTTCTTACTGCTGCACACTGGAGGGGGGAACCTTCTCACTGCTGCACGCTGGGGGGGGGGGGGGGGCTTCTCACTGCTGGGGAGGGGGGGCGGGGGGGAACCTTCTCACTGCTGCACACTGGAGGGGGGGACCCTCCTTACTGCTGCACACTGGAGGGGGGAACCTTCTCACTGCTGCACAATGGAGGGGGGGACCTTCTCACTTATTGCAATAAGTCATCTATCAGGGACTCGTCTCTCTGGGACTCGTCTATCGGGGACTCGTCTATCAGGGACTCGTCTCTCAGGGACTCGTCTCTCTGGGACTCGTCTATCAGACACTCGTCTCTCTGGGACTCGTCCTCTCTGGGACTCGTCTATCGGGGACTCGTCTATCAGGGACTCGTCTCTCAGGGACTCGTCTATCGGGGACTCGTCTATCAGGGGACTCGTCTCTCTGGGACTCGTCTATCGGGGACTCGTCTATCGGGGACTCGTCTATCAGGGACTCGTCTCTCTGGGACTCGTCTATCGGGGACTCGTCTATCAGGGACTCGTCTATCAGGGACTCGTCTCTCTGGGACTCGTCTATCGGGGACTTGTCTATCAGGGACTCGTCTCTCAGGGACTCGTCTCTCAGGGGACTCGTCTATCAGGAACAGAGGAAGACGATCACCAACATGAGTTTCCTAATTAAAAGGCAGCAAACGTTCAATTGAACAACGTTCAAGGGAGGAAATGAGGTTTTCCTCATGAAGTCGTGCAGCAAAAAACACATTTTCTGGGACAAATTGAGACGATGAGACGAGATGATATGAGACGAGGCGATGAGACGAGGCGATGAGACGAGATGATATGAGACGAGGCGATGAGACGATGAGATATATGAGATGAGATGATAGGAGACGAGACGATGAGACGATAGGAGACGAGACGAGACGATGAGATGATATGAGATGAGACGATGAGATGACGAGATGATATGAGACGAGACGATGAGACATATGAGATGAGACATATGAGACGAGATGAGACGATGAGATTTTATGAGATGAGACGAGATATGAGACGATGAGATGATATGAGACGAGACAAGACAATATGAGACGAGACGATATGAGACAACATGAGATGGTGAGACGGTGAGACGATGAGACGATATGATACGAGATGATATGAGATGATATGAGATGAGACAATGAGACGAGACGATATGAGACGATGAGACGAGCTGAGCTCTTTTCAATGTTTAACAGTGTCAACAAACCAAATGGCAAACGGAGCTTCCTGAGAGGACAGAGTGGAAATACGTCAACGATTCACGTCTCCGATCCTGTTGACGCGTCGCCATGAGGATCAACACGCGAGTAAACAAACAGGTGAACAAACAAGTAAACAAACCTGAGCAGAGTCAACCTGCAACCAGTTTCTAGTTTCACTTCTAAATACCCTTTCTATCTATCTATTTCTCTCTCTCTCTCTCTCTCTCTCTCTCTCTCTCTCTCTCTCTCTCTCTCTCTCTCTCTCTCTCTCTCTCTCTCTCTCTCCTCTCTCTTCTCTCTCTCTCTCTCTCTTCTCTCTCTCTCTCTCTCTCTCTTCTCTCTCTCTCTCTACTCTCTCTCTCTCTCTCTCTCTCTCTCTGGCTCTGAGTGTTTCTTTTCAAATATTAAACCACAAAGCAGAAAATAATTAAATCACAAAACTTCAATTAATCATTTCTAGTATCGTCGACTGTCAAAATAAAACCAAAAAAGTTGGATCGTTATTACAGTGACTGTCAAATAAAACCACCAACTTGGATCGTTATTACAGTGACTATCAAAATAAAGCCACCAAGTTGGATTGTTATTACGGGGCTTCTTTCATTTTGTTAATTTCCACGTGTTTGTTACATAAACCAACACGTGGAAACGAGTCCCTGGTTCTCGATTCGGCCGATCAGGAGAACGTTTGGCGCCGAAGGTCGCGTGTCCGGAGCGACGCCTCTGATCAAACACCGCCAAACTCCGCGACCTGAACTCCACCCGACAAACGGACGTTACATAAGCGGCACGTCGTCACGGTGAAGCAACTTGTGTGAGCAACTTGCTCAAACAAAAGGTGTCGACATGCAACGAGCAGGAAAAATACAAAATAAGAGACACGGCGTCTTCCTGCTGAGGTGGTGGACATGAAGGACCACACCTTGTGTGTTGGGCAACTTTGGGCCTCCTGAGCAACAACAATGACAGCAACAATGACAACAACAACAATAACGACAGCCACCACAACAACAACCACAACAGCAACAATGATAGCAACAACAACAACAATGATAGCAACAACAACAACAACAATGATAGCAACAACGACAATAACAATGACAGCAGCCACAACAACAACAACTATCGCAACAACAACAACAATGATAGCAAAAACAACGACAGCAACCACAACAACAACAATGATGACGGCAACAACAACGACAGCAACAACAGCAACAACAACAACAACAATGACAGCAACAATGACAACAACAACAACGACAGCAACCACAACAACAATGACAACAATAACAACGACAGCAACAACAACAGCGACGACAACAACAACAATGACAGCAACAATGACAACAACAACAACATTAACGACAGCAACCACAACAACAACGACAGCAACAACAACAACAGCAACAACAATGACAACAGCAACAACAATAACGACAACAACCACAACAACAACAACAACGACTGTCTGCCGTCTCATTGACAAACGTCTCAGGGGGACGGACAAACGGCCAGCAGTGTTTTCATTACGTCCCACATCTGTCCACCCGCTTGGAGACCCTGTCCGTCACATCTGTTCAAAGGACGACGCCCCCGACGACGACCCCCGACGACGACCCCCGACGACGACCCTCGACGACGCCCCCGGCGACGACCCCGGCGACGACCCCGCCGCCTCACACGCTGACGGTTGTTGATCCAGATGGACGTTATTTTGACCACCAGAGCAAAGAAAGTCTATTTCCAGTCTGTTTTCTCAGCAGAGAAACGAGAGTTTGACATTTTTCTCCATCGACGTCAATAAAAAAACGTGCGATCGGCTTAAAAAAACCTGGATATCGACAATCTGATCCCCCCCAAAAAATTAAACAAAAATTAAGACACGGAGAGAAACTTTTGTTCCACGAATAGAAAAATACTACGGCAGTAAATAACCTAGAGCTACGCTCGGTAGAGCGCAGTGTCGCCATTTGTTTTAGCAGTAGAAGCTAAAAAGCACCGTTGAATTTAAAATATCGCTAAAATAACAGTATTTGAAAATAGTAAATATTGATTAAAGCCCTTTTGTTTTAATTTTGCGTGTTTTTTTTTTAATGTACAGCAACAAAATATACCTGAGAAGCTGTACTTTTGTTGTGAAAAGTTCAATTTAAACACAAATAATGATTTTTCGATAGCGAAAAAAGACGTGTGTGATATTTGAAGTGTGAATATTCTGGTGTCGTCGGCGTATTTTCACATCGTCTGTTTGTACAAAACTCCTCTTTGAATTGTGTTTTTTTATCAGATAAACTTTTCCACGACTCCTTCAGAATAAAGGCGTGTTTCGCGCGCCGTCCCTTTAAGGGAGTGAAAACCTGAGCAGAGGAAACAGGTTCTTCAGCTTTTATTATGTTTTTTTAATTTGATATTTTACCAGGAAGAGACTGAAAGGACGAGTGAAGCCTGATGCCGCCCCCCCCCACCCCTCTACCCCACCCCACCCCCCCCCCCCCCCCCCCCCCGTGCCCCTCATGCCACAATGCCAGGCCTCCGCATAATTCCCCCATTCTTCCGCTTCCCTGCCACCGCTATTAATTTGTGAAGCTCGTTACGTAACGTCTTATGCAATGTGTTTTTCTGGGTAATGGGTCTGGGGGTTGTTGATATTCCCCCCCCCTCCACCCCTCCACCCCTCCACCCCACACGCCCCCCTGCTGTCGGGGTCCGGCCTTCAAACTTAACCCAAACAGGCCACCAGGAACGCTGTCGCCATGGAAACAAAGGGGGGGGGGGGGGGGCACACGTGCAGTTTGTCGGTTATCAAAACCAATATTTTCTGTTTTAGGGGAAAATCCTGATTCAATACATTTTTATATACATTTTTACAGCTTTATTTATTATGTATGAGTCTAATGGGCTGAAGTGACATGAAATAATAAAACAAACATTGATCCTAATTATTTAGAATTTTGATCCAATTCTGATTTGAGTTTATATTTCTTCTTACACCACATTTCTTTTGTGAATGTTGACAAAAAGTCATTCCTAAAAATTCCTGTTTTTTTGTGAATCTCTATGAAAAAGTTGCTGTTTCGTAGATTTGCGCTCACAACAACGGCGGCCTGGAGAAGAGAGAGGTGAATAGAAGTTAATAGGATTTGTTCATGTCAAGATGTTGCTATCAAAAGCTGGGAAAAGTCCTAAAAGTGCTATTTAAAAAATAATTTTTATTCATTGACAAAACAAAGTTGGGAATAGAAGGCAGAAGTTGCAAACGTCCATGAATGAAGGAGCCGTCGGTCAAAATTACTGCAAATTTAAATGTGAAATAATTTCTGCCAAAAACATGCTTTTATTTATTAATGAAAGATTTTAACTTAATTTTTTATTTTTTTAATTAAATGTTTTTTTAAATGTTTATTTTATTTAATTTTTTTTATAAGTTTTTTAAAATAATGCTTTTTTATTTATTTATTTAATCTTTTTAACTTAATTTGTAATTTTTTTAAATGCATTTTTTGGAATGTTTTTTTTAAATAAAATTTTCTTTATTAACATTTTTTAAATGTTTTTTTATTTAGTTTTTAGTTTAATTTCTTTTATTAAAATTGTTTTAAATGTTTTTTTAAATTTAATTAAAAAAATTTATATTTTTGCCACAAAAAAAAAACGGGCTGAATTTCATCTGAAGTGAAATAGTGACATAAATAACCATAAAATTTTAACTTTGAAGGTTTTATTTGTTGAGTATACGTGGTGAAAAACGTCTATACTGAGGTAGAAAATTGAACAATTTCTATGGGAAATGACGATAATCTCAACATAAAGCCAATTTTGATGATATTTTCTGGTAAACTCTGCATGTTTTTAAAAACTGGCGGCTCCGAGGCTAAAGGCTAAAGAACATCAGTCAATATCGACGCGTCGAAGCTTTTCCGCCGTTCAAGATGAATTAAAACGAAGGTTTCTCCAGACGAGGAGCTCAAACTGCGACGATAATGACTAAATTGCTTCAGAGCTGCTTAAAATTAACATTAAACAAAGTGAATTTGGTTCCTGAATCAAACCTCGAGACATTAAACTAAGCTTGTGTGATTCCAGCGACACAGGAAACAATCTGCCGGAGGGAAAAGTTAGAAAATAAGAGCGTTGGCGGGGGAAAAACTATTAGAAGTAATTATCAAAAGATTCCACCTCCGTCACACGGAGCAACGTCGCCAGGAGGTTGTTTAGAGAAACTTCCCCTCTTCAGGCCCTTTTATTTTGGAAGTTATTATTCACACCATCTTTCTAATAAAATAAAATAATGATAAAATCCAATGAGCCCAGTTTTGTTTGCACGTCCTTCATAAACTAAACGTCCAGGATCGTCCCTCGTCTCTTCAAGCCTGAAGTGAGAAACTTAAATGAAAAATGAAAAAGCAAGAGAAGACAACAAAAAACAGAAAGACCAAAATGAAAAACAGAACAAAACGATTGTTTTGGAAACGAAATGATTGACAAGAAATGAAATGGTGGAAAAATAACCTTTAAAAATTCACTTTGTGTTGAGACGCAGACTTTATGTGAGGAAAATGTTGTATTTTCACAAAACCAATTATTCTGAACCGAAAATCACTACAATCTCAACATGAAGCCAATTTTAAAATGCGAAATAGTGAAATATTTAAAAAAAAACAAATCTTAGAGGCTGTTTTGGCCCAGAGGCCTTTAATTTGACATCCTGATTTAATACCTTTACCTGATTCTAACCCCCCCTAAAAAAATGTAATAAAAATAGAAATCGGAACTTTATGATTCCATGAATCAGAAGGAAACAAAGTAACAACGTTGGTCTTTTCACAATAATCCTCCGTCGTTCCTCGTCGCTGACGGGACGTCACGCGCCGCTCGTCTTCACAAATTGAGTTGTGATAATTCTGCACAAACTGGCAGAGGAGGAGGAGGAGGGTGGGGGGGGTGATGGGGGGGCCGGGGGGGCCGGTACTTTTCCAGCAGCAGCTGAACAAATGGCCTCTGGAATTTTGTAAACGGCCGCCGCCTTATCGAGGGGAATCACTTTTTCCTCCTTCTGCCTTTGTTCGGACAGTCGGGGTGTGTGTGTGTGTGTGTGTGTGTGTGTGTGTGTGTGTGTGTGTGTGTGTGTGTGTGTGTGTGTGTGTGTGTGTGTGTGTGTGGACGACGACCCTGAGCCAGAATGTTATTGTTTCCGGACCCTAAGATGACAGGAGAGAGAGAGAGGGAGCGAGAGAGAGAGAGAGAGAGAGAGAGAAAGGGGGAGAGAGAGAGAAAGAGGGAGAAAAAGGGAGCGAGAGAGGGACAGAGAGAGGGAGGGAGAGAGAGGGAGAGAGAGAGAAAGAGGGAGAAAAAGGGAGAGAGAGAGGGAAAGAGGGAGAGAGAGAAAGAGAGGGAGAGAGAGAGAGAAAGAGGGAGGGAGAGGGAGAGAGAGAGAGAGAGGGAGAGAGAGAGAGAGAGAGAGAGAGAGAGGGGGGTGGGGTGGGGCTCCTCCACCATGAGCTTAGTCTGAACACCACCTGCAGAACGGGCCCAACACCTTCCTCTCCACATTCATCATATTTTTAGATGGGAGGCTTGAGAGACGTGAAACACACACACACACACACACACACACACACACACACACACACACACACACACACACACACACACACACACACACACACACACACACACACACACACACACGCGTGACAATATTGTTTTATCAAACTATTGCAACAAAAAGTTTTTCTTGTTTTTTTTTTTAGCTGTTTGCAACATTTGTCAACATTTTCACGACTCAGTTGATTAACTTTTCTTTTGATCTACTTTTCTTTTGATCTCAAAGTTCCAGAAATGTCCTTCATGTTGATTTTAAATTGCAAACCTGGCTGCTTTTCGACGATTCGTCTGATCTGCTGGCGAAAAACAGCCGAGGAAAGATCAACAGCTCCAACAGACGGAATTACTAGAAATCGATACATTTTCTAAGAGAAAATACTCCCAAAAATAACAACAAACAGAAAAAAAGTCAAATGTAAGTTCTTGATTAGCAAATAAAATATACATGTATAAAGTAATTATCCACTCACCTACATATGCCAATAAATATAATTAATACATAAATCTGAATTAAAAAGTGAAATTAAGTATAAATAAGTAATGATCAAAGTTGATCATGTTAAAATGAAGTATTATAAAAACTTTTTAAAGAGCTAATCTTCAGCATTGCATCCCAGATCAAACAAACCAGGTTGTAAAGACATTTATTTAATGAATAAATCAATACGAATAATCAGCAGTTCTTCTCTTTACATCCTCTAGAGGGCAGCACCTGCACGTTACGACGTCACGCAGAGGTGCAGTACTGCACATTGTCCACCAGAGGTCAGTGTTTTCCATGTATTGGAATCACATTGGACGAGTTCAATTTCATTCCAACACATATTTTATTTATATTTAATATTCACGTGAAAATAATAGCAAACTGACATAATTTAACGACTTTGCAGAATCCGGGAGCCTTTAAGTTTATTATCCCACTCAAATGCTTTGTCAGCATTATTAAAAAATGTTTTTTTTTTAACAAAAGCTGCTGAGTTTCCCTGCTGCCGGATCAAGAAAAGCCTTTGACGTTACAAGTGGGCCGAGATGAAAGAGTTCTTAAAGCAGTTTTAATTGGAGAATTGGAGGAAGAGCTGAGAACACGACCAGGAAGAGAATCTGCTCTTTGTTCGCCACAAAAGACTCAAATCCGCCAAACGTGTGCAGCAGCCTGGAGACGCTCCTGCAAAGAAATTAGCAGCATTAATGGAGGGACGAGTCGTCCCCCCCTCCCCCCCCCCCCCACCCCCATTATGTTTTTGCTGAGGGCCGTTTCAAACACTTCATTACAAGAGGAGCCGTCGGTCGTTTTTCATTGTGCTGCTGCAGGATTCTTCCTCTTCTGCTGGGACTTTGTCCACATCTGGTCTGGAAACGTGGGTCTCATCTGGTGACAGAATGTTTTTTTTTTTTTCTTTGGGATGATCTGAGTGAAATCTATAGAAATGAACCACAAAGTTCACCTTTTTTCACCAACGACACGACCTGCAGATGACAAAAATAAGATTCGGGGTGAAAACAAAGGTTTTTTGTGCTTGTTTTATAGCGAGGAGTCGCCTGGAATAGCAATGAAATGTCCATGGCGTCTTGTTTCTCTGCTTGTGTGTGTGGTCCCATTAGAAAAACAACCATCAGCACCCACTAGTGGCTGGACGTGAGATCTACCTCGTTTTCAGGGATTCTGCTGCTGCTGCTGTGTAAACGGACGTCGGAAAAACTCCTGACGAATCAATTTTTACAATTTGTTCGGTTCAAATAATCTACTGTAAATAAATGCGACGGAAAAACGAGTGTTCTAGTTCTATAGGTCTATGGCCCCACTCCTCCTGCTGCTAGCGTCAGTAGCTTCTAGTTCTATAGGTCTATGGCCCTGCTCCTCCTGCTGCTAGCGTCAGTAGCTTCTAGTTCTATAGGTCTATGGCCCCACTCCCCCTGCTGCTAGCGTCAGTAGCTTCTAGTTCTATAGGTCTATGGCCCTGCTCCTCCTGCTGCTAGCGTCAGTAGCTTCTAGTTCTATAGGTCTATGGCCCTGCTCCTCCTGCTGCTAGCGTCAGTAGCTTCTAGTTCTATAGGTCTATGGCCCCGCTCCCCCTGCTGCTAGCGTCAGTAGCTTCTAGTTCTATAGGTCTATGGCCCTGCTCCTCCTGCTGCTAGCGTCAGTAGCTTCTAGTTCTATAGGTCTATGGCCCTGCTCCTCCTGCTGCTAGCGTCAGTAGCTTCTAGTTCTATAGGTCTATGGCCCCACTCCCCCTGCTGCTAGCGTCAGTAGCTTCTAGTTCTATAGGTCTATGGCCCCACTCCCCCTGCTGCTAGCGTCAGTAGCTTCTAGTTCTATAGGTCTATGGCCCTGCTCCTCTTGCTGCTAGCGTCAGTAGCTTCTAGTTCTATAGGTCTATGGCCCTGCTCCTCCTGCTGCTAGCGTCAGTAGCTTCTAGTTCTATAGGTCTATGGCCCCACTCCCCCTGCTGCTAGCGTCAGTAGCTTCTAGTTCTATAGGTCTATGGCCCTGCTCCTCTTGCTGCTAGCGTCAGTAGCTTCTAGTTCTATAGGTCTATGGCCCTGCTCCTCTTGCTGCTAGCGTCAGTAGCTTCTAGTTCTATAGGTCTATGGCCCTGCTCCTCCTGCTGCTGAGCAGGTTATTTAAAATCCAACGTGAGGTTTTCAGCAATTCAAATGTTTAGGCTGCGTCTAATTAAAAGCAGAAAAGACGTCAGTTTACAATCTCTACTCTGGTTCCTCCGGCTCATTTTCAGAATAAGACGTCAGTTTACAATCCTTTCTCTGGTTCCTCCGGCTCATTTTCAGAATAAGACGTCAGTTAACAATCCTTACTCTGGTTCCTCCAGCTCATTTTCAGAATAAAAGGCTTGGCGCCGTCGACACCCCCGGCCAGTCGGATAAAACGGTAAAGGGTTTAATTCGTCGCCTAAAATGGAGACGCCACGTGTTTTCTGACATTTTCAAACATTTGATTTTATTTTTGTCGTTGTTCTTGATGACACACATCAACCATTTACATCCAGTTTACAGTTTTCAGACAAACTATACAGGCAATGAAGACCTAAATAGTCATAAACACACTTTAACCCCTCTCCCTCTGTTAAGCCCCGCCCCTCTCCCTCTGCTCGGCCCCGCCCCTCTCGCTCCGTCTCACAGTTATGACATCATAATGTGGTGCCGTTACATCAGCAGCACTGAGCCACGGATGTCTGTTGACGTTCCAGCGGGAGCGTCGTCCTGCCGTCCCAAGTTCAACGTGTTGCAGCAGCTTGGCTTCGTCAAGAAATAGACGGAGACGTGGATTACTTCAGTTTCTGTATTTGGACTTCAGGAATATTTCCTCATTCGCCATGTGAAAGCGGAGGAGCTTCCTTGTTTGTCCCTGTTTTCAAAACACCCATATTAGACCCGTGTAACACCCGTGTAATAATAAAATGTTATAAACACCGTCTCTACCAAACAAATACACACAGAAGCTCCATACGGCAGCGCTACTGCCGCTCTTACTAGTATAAAACACAACGGGTTTATAGAACTTTAAAAGCGTATATGTGAAATGCGTGTCCTCCTACCCCTCTGTTTAAAGTGTGCATCTGTAAACGCTCCGTTTAGAGGGTGAACAGCCCTTCCTCTCTGCACAGTAGTGGAATGGGACGCCCCTCAGACTCTCGTGAACGCGCATTTCAAAGGGGTGTATTGAAGGGCTAAGGGGTAGGGCTAAGGGGGAGTATTGAAGGGCTAAGGGGTAGGGCTAAGGGGGAGAATTGAAGGGCTAAGGGGTAGGGCTAAGGGGGAGTATTGAAGGGCTAAGGGGTAGGGCTAAGGGGTAGAATTGAAGGGCTAAGGGGTAGAACTGAAGGGCTAAGGGGGAGAATTGAAGGGCTAAGGGGTAGGGCTAAGGGGTAGAATTGAAGGGCTAAGGGGTAGAATTGAAGGGCTAAGGGGGAGAATTGAAGGGCTAAGGGGTAGGGCTAAGGGGGAGAATTGGGATTGGCTCGAAGTACGTACTTCTGTCACTCCCTTCCTGCAGAATCCTTTTTTAAACTTCCTTACATTTCAGCGCTCGCGTCTTCGGACTGCGGTTTTGTGTTGAACGTCACGTTTTGATGCAAGTCGACGGTCAGACGGTCAGACGGTCCAGCTGACGGGGAGACGTGGCGGCTGACCATCCCCTCCATTTTTTTCTCTACCTCTTGCAGACGTCTATTCATCTCTTCCACCATTTTCATTTTTTCTTCTTGCAGACGTCTGTTCATCTCTTCCAACATTTTCGTTTTTTCTTCTTGCATACGTCTGTTCATCTCTTCCAACATTTTCGTTTCTTCTTCTTGCAGACGTCTATTCATCGCTTCCACCTTTTTCGTTTCTTCTTCTTGCAGACGTCTGTCACGCTCTTCAAACATTTTCCTCTCTTCTTCTTCTTTCTTTTCTTTTTCTTTTTCTTCTTCTTGCAGACGTCTGTCACGCTCTTCTAACATTTTCCTCTCTTCTTCTTCTTTCTTTTCTTTTTCTTTTTCTTCTTCTTGCTGACGTCTGGCCATCTCTTCCAACCTGATCCTGTCAACAGAACAAGAGGAGGAGTGGTGAGCAGGACGTCACCTGACTGACTGTGTTCTTCTATCATCTGCTGAATATAAAATATTGTGAACCCGAATGCTTTTAAACTCCCAAAGTCACTGATTTGTGAAATACGTTGGACTGTCGGTCATGACCGATGAAAATGCCCTTGTTCTGGTGAACGACCGCTTAAAACCGGTCTCATGTCCGAATCTTTCATTTCTCACTCTCAGGGTTGGACTCTAAGGCTTGCTTGAACGGCCGGGGCTAGCAAAGGAGGCTAGGGAAGTTAGCATTGCGGAAGTTGAAAAGAAAGAAAAGAAATTGAAAGGACGTGAGAATGAAGACTGACGGGTAAACAAAAAGCTGGAAGAGCTGAAGAAGGTCAAAGCAGGTCAGGTGTGGAGCCAGCATTGGTTTGACAAAGAGACGAAGAGACGAAGGACCAAGACCTAACAGATCGTCCACTGGGCAAGATGTCCAGATCTAGAGGGTGAAACCAGACCAACACAACCCCCAAACTGGAGGACAGGGGAGGTAAGAAAGAAACCGTCATCTGAAGGCCTGGCTAAAAAACTAACAAACAAAGAAAGCAACTGAAACAAGACCTGATGTGCTACTTTCCAAAGTCTGAGAGCATGTTTGAAAAACATAACTATGACTGAAGCTCCAGGAATTCTCCCGTCGCTTCGGCTCCAGTGACCCGGCACAGGATTAGTGGTATAGAAAGGACGGATGGACGGACGGATGGATGGACGCTGAAGGAAGAACTCCGCTTGCGTCTCGTCAGGAGAAGGCGTAGCTGCTGATAAAGGTACCCGCTCCTGCTGGAGTTCAGACATGGTCCGACACCCTGTTCTAACAAATGTAAAAGAAGCTGCTGACATCAGCTACGTTTTAATGTATTTCATGGAAAAACATACTTGGTTTTGTCCAGTAGGCGTCTCAGATTTTGGGTCATGTTCCGGATGTACTGGGCCATGTCTCTCAGTGACTGGCTGGCCTCGGTCACATGGTTACCCCGGATCATAGTCTTCCAGCAGACGATGGCCTTACAGAGGTCCAAAGCAATCACCACGCTATTGCTGAAAACCTGAGGACGAATGAAAACCCATGACTATGAGACGGACACACGGGGGACAGTGACAGTTTCTAGACTGGCTAACAACGCTGAAACTGTTGAAGTGAGAATTCCCACATCAAAGACAATCAGAGTCAGAATTGTTGCGTAATTTGGAATGGGACATGGCAAACTTCCCAAGTCATCAGCTAAAGTCTGGGTCCTGGTCTTTCACAGCCTGAGCAGAACCCTGTGAGAGCCCAGGAAGCATCAAGGTTCAGGGTCCAGGTCTCACCTCGAGTTTTGTTGGACATCCAGTTGAGGACGAGCTGGTGTTTTTCTTCCCACTGTTCCTAAAACCAAGACAATCTGGAAGACCAACGGTGTCTCTCATGATTGTGGCCATATCGGGGATGGTCTTTTTCCCTACGCTGGCGATCGGTTTCTTTTTCTGGGACACGCTGAACCTGAAATGGGTGCCTATACCGTTGCATGTGGCCATGGCCGCACTTAAGAGGTATTCCTGCATGTCCTGGTTCCACGACGGGTTCTCCCTCTGGATCTCCTCTTCCAGCTCCTGAAACAGTTGCTGGATGTCTTCTTCCGTTTTCTTGAGACCCTCCTCAATCTGCTCCAGCTCCTTCATTGCGCCATTGGTCAGAATGTACTCGATGACATCGGTTCCCATGGTAACGACGATCCCCGTTACGCTGCACACTTTTCCTGAGACGTCTACAAGACGAGGGACTTCTTTTCCATACCAGGTGGCGTAAAGATTGGCTAAAAACAAGGCCACAGATCCAACCGCCAACAGCGTGGTCCCCGCGATGCCCCCACGATTACACGTCTTCCTGATGGACTCCAGTTCTTTCGCCAGCTCCTCCATCTTCTTGCCACTTTTCTCCCATTGTGTGATCCACTTTAAGACGCTCTCCAGAAGTTTGTCAGCGAGTTCCTCGATGGAGATCATGACGTCCTAGTAAGGAAGAGAGACTGAAGTCAGGGAAATGTAGAACATTTTGGAGACGGGGAACCCGGCAGAGTGTGAGGTGGAGAACTGAAGCCAGATTCATCGTCACTTAATTGACCACTTGTACTCCGACTGAACCTGCTCTGCCAACACTGGTATTGTTTTTTACGATAGTATGTTTATTGTACTTTATTCTACACTTCGCCGCCCCCCCCCCCCCCCCCATCAGAGTTTAATTTCCTTGTATTCATCTTACTGTATATTTTGCTCCCCTTAGAACGTATTATACTTTATTATAGTTTGTGATTTTTATCTTTTTTTTTTATTTTAGTCCTATTTTACTTTATTTATTATTACTTTTTACTGTAAATACTTTTGGCCCTTAGAGTTCTTGATAGTCATTGTATATAAGATTCCTCTACTCTGATCTAACTGTTTGCACATTTCTTGTCTTTCCTACTCATGAGTCCTTAAGAGCAGAACGTAACAAGTAATTTTCTCCTTTGTGAGATCAATAAAGGCTTATCTTGTCTTGTCTTGTCTTGTCTTGTCTCGTCTTGTCTTCATCTCATACATGTATTGTCCTTCACATGTCAGCCTCACAGATCCACATAATCATTAACAGCCAAGCTGCAGCTTTATAGACGTGTTTCTCTAGTGAACCTCAAATCAGCAGCTCTTTGTTCATATGTCCAACTTTGAGCTTTGATCTTCAAAGCGAGTCTCATGTAACACAAACTGCAACTGAGACGATTTACCAATGAGTCACATGTGAGATGAATGAATTATAGATTTTATATTGGCCATTTTATTATTATGCATACGTGATACAGTTTATATTTCTACGTTATGGCCTGAAATCCACCGCTGCTGGACACAATACGACCTCCTCCACCCTCCTCCACCCGCCGCCTCCAACTCTCGAGTGACTGAGGATCAAACACAAAGTCCACTGAGCCATTTTCCAAATGTGTGTGTGTTTCACTCATGGTGCTAAAAATAAGTATTAAAATGAAACTCAATCCTTGAGTAAGAAAATATCAAAAGTACTGAGCGATGGTCCTGATCGTGAAGCAACAACCTGTTTATCACTTGTTGTTACTCGTATGAGTGATTTGTCCGGTTGCGTAACTTTACTTGTGTACATAAAAGTGTAAGAGAGTAACTTCAAAGTGTCTCTCAGTTACTCCCTTACACTTGTACTGATGCAAGTGTAAGGAGTTACTCCCTTACACAAGTACAAGTTGATTCCAGTCTGGAATTAATCATTTTGTTCACTAATCCACCGTGTTTGAGGAGAGAAAGAGTTTCTTACCCGCGGAGCTCCAAGCTGCGTCAGTTGATCTGTCAAGATGAAAGTGAAAGTTAGAGCTCGTGATGTGAGAGTTTGAACGAGTCGCTCAAAAGCAGGGAGTCAGTTTAGTGAACCGTGACTCACGAGTCATCAGGTTCAATAACTGCCTCACTGGTTCTGGTCCAGAACCTCCTCCTCCTCCTCCTCCTCCTCCCCCTCCTCCTCCTCCTCTTTTTCCTCCTCCTCTTCCCACTCCTCCTCCTCCTTGCCCGGCCTCCTCCTCCCCCTCATCCCCCTCCCTATCCTCCTCTTCCTCCTCCTCCTCTTCTTCCTTCTCCTCCTCCTCCTCCTCCACCTCTTCCTCCTCCTCTTCCTCCTCCTCTTCCTCCTCCTCCTCCTCCTCCTCCTCCTCCTCCTCCTCCAGAAGCTAATTGTTGACAGGAAGTGAGTTTACAGTTAATTGCAGACTGACGGTTCAGACGTCCACAAACAGACCAGAACAATCCTGGGGGGTCGTTTTCTTTTCTTTTCTTTATTTTTTCTTTAATTGGACGAAACCATGACAAGTGTGAAGACACACTTTATTATAATTTGTCTTTCTGAAGCGGGTGAGTTTCCCGCTCTGCCCTCCTCCAGACAGAAGCAGCCGTCGTCGTTTCACACCATTCCACGACGCTGAAGTAGAAAACCTCCACGGCGAGTGTCGTGGTGTGAAACCGTCCTGCGAGACCAACGAGGGAGTGTGATGGAAAAACAAGGTCAACAAACACACAAAACAAAGAAAAACAAAGACATGGCAGCTGCAGCTGAGGGAAGTCGGAAGGTGAACGAACATTTATTCATTTATTTATGGTTTGTTTGTTTTTTTTCTCGACAAGGAATTGTTGTTTGGAAACTCTTCTTTGAAACGTGTCTTCACTAATTGTTATACTGTGGTAAAGCCACAGCATATCACGTATTTATTTATTTATTTATTTATTTATTTATTTATTTATTTATTTATTTATTTATTTATTTGTTTATTTATTTATTTCTGAATGTGTAAAACATTTAAAATTAAACTGTCAGTGGTGAAATTGCAATAATAATGATAATAATAATAATAATAATAATAATAATAATAATAATAATAATAATAAATAAAACTTATATAGCATCTTTTTATGCACTCAAAGACGCGTTATACAGCAAGAACAAAAAATAATGAAAATAAAATACGATTTTAAGGAAAAGCAAAGTACTAAGCTTGGATTAAAGTATTTCAGTATTAGTAGTTCACTAATTGTTTTACTGTGGTAAAGTGACAGCACATCACGTATTTATTTATTTCTGAATGTGCAAAAAATTCAAAATAAAACTGTGTGTCAGTGGTGAAATTGCAATAATAATGATAATAATAAAAATAATAATAATAATAAATCAAACTTATATTGCACCTTTTTATGCACTCAAAGATGCTTTACACAGCAAGAACAAAAAATATTGAAAATAAAATAAGATTTTAAGGAAAAGCAAGTTTGACTAAAGTACTCCATTTGGATTAAAGCACTGGATGAGAACATGAATCTTTTTAAACGAG
>NC_137671.1:1118548-1245380 GCF_963422515.1 Blennius ocellaris
TACGTAGCTTAATGATTACCGTTTATTGTGCCTCGGTTCGCTAGTAAAAAAAGGTCAGAGGTGTTTAAATAGAGATGGAAATATCTAGACTGAACTGAGCGCGTGCGGCGTGGCTCTGATTCCCGTTAATGGACGAGGTCACGTGGGTTCACCGGGTCGTCGCACGCAGATAGAACCGCCCGGCGTCACTCGTGGCGCTCAAACGTGGATTAAAATGTATTTTTGGAGTCGCCTGCATGTGATGCCTTCGCTGTTTTATCCCTTCCTGGCGTAGAACCGGCTTCACCCCGGTTCTACGTGTTGTTTTTACTGGGGGGGGTAAAAAAAACCAGTAGTTCAACATCTCCCTCTTCCCTCCTTCTCGTTTCTCCGCCGTCCACCGCCAGACGCTCGCCGACCCGCCATGTCCACCACGCCCGACGAGACGGTGACCTGAGCCGGAGAGCAGGATGCGTCCCGACGGCGGCGGCGGCGGTTGCCGCCCCGCCCCGCTGCTCCTCCTGTGCCTCGGCGCCCTCCTGCCCCGGGCGGCCGCTTGCCCCGCCCCCTGCCTCTGCGCCAGCGACATCGTCTCCTGCGGCGGCCGCAACCTGTCCGCCTCGCCGCCCGACCTGCCGGGCTACGCCACGCGGCTGGACCTGAGCCACAACGCCCTGGCCGCCCTGCCGGCGGGCTGGCTCGGCCGGCCGCTCGACCGCCTGGCGACCTTGGTCCTCGGCAAGAACCGCGTCGGCCGGGTGGAGGCGGGCGCCTTCGCCGCGGCGCCGCGCCTCCTGCACCTCGACCTGTCGTCCAACAGGCTGACGGCGCTGAACTCGTCCGTCTTCGCCGGGCTGCCGGAGCTCCGGGAGCTGCTGCTGTTCGGCAACCAGATTGCGGAGGTGGACCCGGGAGCCTTCGGGGGCCTTGCCAGCCTGCGGCGGCTCTACCTCGCCGCCAACAGGCTGACGTCCTTCCCCCCGGGGCTCTACGGGGAACCCGGCGGACCGCGGAACCTCACCTTCCTGGACCTGTCGTACAACCGGCTGGGCGAGGCGCCGGTCCAGACCCTGCTGTCTCTCGCCGCCGGCGGAGGAGGAGTTTACTTGCAGGGGAACCCTTTGGTCTGCGACTGCGCCACGCTCGCCTTGTTGGAGTATTGGGTGTGGAAGCAGTACCGCCCCCTGGTGGACTTCAGAGGCGAATATCCATGTGGGGACGGCGCGGGACCGGGGTTCCGCTGTCGGCCCGAAGGAGTGTCGGATTTACCCTCGGAGGCCCCGGTGTACCAAGTAGAACCTGGCGCCTGGTTACGGGTGCCGTGTCCGGGGTGGACTCCGGCGCCGCCGGAGGGGCGGCTGGTGTTTTGGGCGACCCCTAGCATAGCACTGAATTCCTCCGCCGCTCACGCAAGTGCCCGGCTGGCCGTCCTTCCCAACGGGACCCTGGAGATCCAAGGAGCCCAGACGGAGGATTCCGGTACGTACGCGTGCGTGGTGGCCCGCGGCCGCCACTACGGCCCGGGCGAGTCGCCCGAGGTCGCCGTGGTGGTCGGGAACCTGAGCGGCGGCGCCTCCGGCGGCGGCTCGGGCCACCGGGGCGGCACGGAGCACTTCAACACCGCCTTCACCACGCTGGCGTCCTGCGTGGTCAGCATCATCCTGGTGCTGCTCTACCTGTACCTCACGCCCTGCCGGTGCCGGGACGGCGGCGGCGGCGCCAGGGGGTGCGGCGGGCGGGCGATAAGCCTTTGTTCGGACCCCAGGGAGGCGGAGTCGGGGCAGCGGCGGGCCAACGGGAAGAGGGTGGCGTTCATGGAGCCCCGGGCCGAGGATTCGTCCGCCTGCGACCCAAAAGCGCCGGCGGTGAACTCGGGTCACGGCGCCACCGAGGGAATTCTCAAAAACGGAAGTAGGACAGTGGAGCCGACCTCGACAGACACTTCCCAGAAGGTCTAACATGAAAAACCTTTTGCACAATCCTGTCGGGTTTTTTTTTTTTTTTTTTAAATGTCTCATTTCGTCGCAATTGGATGTGAAGTATTACACTGTGATCTTTGTGACGTAGCTACAAACTCCGGGGTTCAGCTGTTTGGTCAAAAGCAGAACATTTTAAGGGTAAAATGTCAATTTTGTCTTTAGTGGTGTTTGCCTGTTTGTTTGTTTGTTTGTTTGTTTTCAGAGTCCACGTGAACATTTTGCTGTTCCGGCTCGTAACTATCAAGATGTGGGTGCGTTTTTAAAATTGTGCCGAGAGGAATATTGAAGTATTGGTGGTTATTTGCGAAATTAATGTTAAAAAATCATATAGATCCCAAGTTAATAACATGAAAACTATCAATACAGACAAAATAGGGAATCTTCTGCTGTCGTTACAACGAAGATGCGTTTAACATCTTTTCGGACTTCCTAAAACTTTCTCGGCAGAACACAAGCTTTCTGCGCGCTTTTAAGAACACACTCGCATCGTAAGGCTTCGATGCTAATGCTACATAGCGTTAAAGAATTTAGCCGTCACGTCTTCTGTTCGTTGTCGCGTCTCGTTGTTGTCAAGTCGTCGACCTTTAATGAAACAGTTTGACTCCCGGTGGACAGACTAGGAACTGCGGGGTTAAAGTTCACACTTTGCAGCCCTCCTGTCGGGTCCCTTGTTCCTCCATTAAATACGATACAGAGTGGAAACGTGCAGAATTGTCTTTCACACATTTCACGTATACGTACAGTTTCAGTTAAACGTCTCCAAAAATGTCCCTTTTATATTTTTTCACAACAATTTCACACCAGTGCTGAAGTCTTTTTCTTTCTTTTTCACCAAACGTGTTTCCCCCCGTTACCGTTTTTCATATTCCACTAAAATTCATTCAGTATATCAGCAATGCAGAGCTCCACCTCCAGAGGGCGGGGTTATTTCCCTGCATGATGTCCTGAAGGGAAATGAAAAAAGATGTTCTTCACTCGCGGAGCCTCATGCAGCCGGTCGGGACACAGGTGACTGTTAGAAAACCCCTATAAAGTGGATTTAATCAGGATTTCTACTCAAAAATGAAAAATGGGTGGAATCGTTTCTCTGAGACGAGTCGTCATCCGCCCCCACAGGACCGGTCCAACGTGTCCTACTTTCTGACTTAATCAGGTTTAACGACCATTCAGACGCCTTCAGAAACGAGAAAACAAAGCTTCTGACAGACGAAGTGAGTTTTGTTTGGGAGACGTCAGACACTCTGATGTAACACCAGGTAACGTTTTCACTCAACGACCAACAATCCTGCAGCTCTTCTGCTTCTGTCTCATCTAACGTCGGTCCGTCACTCCATAGATCGGATGAGACCAGGAAACAAAACAAGAATTGATCAGTTGAGTTCTTTTCAGGCATCCTTTACACATTTCCAGAAAGCCTTTGATCTTTTATTCTTGTGTTTACAAAGGAAACGTTGAGGACGATGGACGATCGTCATGCCAGGAGTCGGTGTGACCCTTTGCTTTGTAATGAAGCTCACGTTAAGATTTCATTATAGAAACTAGAGCTACACTCGGTAGAGCACAGCCCTATCATTCTTGCCTCCCTCATGCGCTTTGGACGGGATGTGATTCGGAAGCGGTGAGTCGTTTACGTCCCAAAATGGAATCGTTCGATCCGGGGATCAGGAGGAATCGTCCCTGAAGATTTCATGCAATTCGGGTCAGTAGTTTTTTGCGAAACGTTGGTAAAACTAAATACATACAAACTTCTCAGCCAACCCACAGCGCCACCCCGTGGCCTGGCAGGCTTACTACACCACATCAGTGTGTCTGAGACTATAAAAGGTATAAACTTTGTTATTTTACGCTTCCAGATCTCATTCAGAAAGCAAATTTAAGCAGCTGCAGTTGGTTCACTTCAGTTCAGTTGACGGAGGTTTGTGGATCGTTCACCGTGTTTGCTTTCATTTCGCCGTGTGGAGTCGTTTCCCCCGAGGTCGTCACTTTTACTTCATTAGAGTCGGTGGAAGTTACACTTTTTGTGGTCAATAAACACATTTTAATTTTGACGAGGAGTGTGGTCCTTCATCCCGCCAGCTTTGATCTCGGGTCTAATTTGTTTCCTTGTGGCTCTTACACAAGCTGATATTAAAAAAAAAAAAAACAACAACCCCCCAAAAAAAAAAAAGGCAGTTAGGGTAAAAAATGAAAAGCAGCATTACATCAGAAGGATTTAAGACAAATGACCTCTTACTGAGTCAACAAATCGCTTTTCCAGAAATCCTCTTACAAGCTTTTCCAGCGGCTATTGGACAAACATGTAACCTCTTAAAACACGCTTTTTATTTGTATTTTTTTGTCTTGTGCACTTGTTGGTGGACATGTGACGAGTTCAGGGACACGTGGAGCTTCGGGGTTTCATGACGAGGTGCTTTTCCTCTGCAGACGCTGGCGCCTCGGTCTGTTGATCCGTCCTGGAGATTACAGGAAGTGGCGACTTCAATGAATAATTGATCCTCCGACACGAGAGAAATGTCAACGGGAGGGATTGTTCATTCTGGGTTCGGCCTTCGACACAAGTTACATCGAGGCTCCAGCCTCCGGGAGGAACGTGAGGAGCTTCTGAACTGCAGGGACGCACGTCTTCCTGCCTTCCTTATTAAACAAACATCTATTTGTTTAAATTGATCAATTTGCGTTTGTTTAAATTATGAATAGTTATTTGTTAAATTCGTTTAATTGAGAATGAGCTGTAGTACTGAAATCTCGCCTCAGAGATAAATGCACATTTAGTATTTATTTACTTAAATCTAAATAATTATAGTTTTATTTATTATTTAAATAATAAAGCAACGAATATCTAATTATTTAAATGTAGTGTCTTATTTATTTAAATAATAAGTAGTTATTTATTGAATTAATTAAATTAATTAACCAAGTATGAACTGACGTACCTCGCCTCCAGAGATTTAAATAATAAATACACATTAATTATTTAAATGTGTATTTTAATGTATTTGAATATAAAAAAAGATTTATTTTTATTTATTATTTAAATAATAAATCAATGCATATCTAGTTCTTGTTTAAATGTAGTATTTTTTAAATTTAAATAATATGTGTACATTGATTATTTAAATGTGTTTTTTTATTTATTTAAATATAACATTTTTATTTTTTATTTTTAATTTAAATAATAAATCCATGCATATTTAGCTATTATTTAAACGTAGTATTTTTTATTTAAATAATAAATACACATTAGTTATTTAAATGTGTGTTTTTGTTTATTTAAATCCAAAATTGTTATTTAGATTTTTTATTTTTTATTTAAATAATAAATCAGTGCATATTTATTTATTATTTAAATGTGGTATTTGATAAATTTTAATACACGTTTTATTATTTAAATAATAAATAAATGTATTATTAAATAAAATGTTTAATTAAATAATAAATAAATGTAAAAATAAATGCAGTGCATGCAGGCATCAGATTGAAGAGTTTAATCCCGAAATGTGTTGAAAAAAATTCAACAGAAATCATTTTAAAAAAGCATTTTTAGGATGAAGACTCCATCAGTCATCAATATGTTTGTTTGTGCACAAGCTGAGTGTAAATATGAGGAACTATTAGCAGAGAAAATAAGTAACTGAAGCCATGAAAGATTGATCAGATGAATAATTGAATGTGAGTGCACACCTCCAGTTTCCTGGGACACATTAGAGGGTGGAAGTGATTTTAAAAAAAGTGATAGAAATTCCATTAGCTGATGGATTTCCATCTTTTCATACAAGCGACGGGGAAATTGCTGCATCAGCACGACGTTATAGAGCTGGAACGTATAGATGTTCTGAGACTCACTAAACAACAAGAAGCTGTTAGAAAACAACATTTCAAGGTTTTTTTTTGTTTTCTTAGTACACGATGTGTTTCCAAAGAAATGTGCAGTGATTTTTTCCCCTCATTTGAATCTCACATGATTTTAATTCAATAAAAGTACAACTTGTGTTGCGTACGTATCTGAAAAATACGTACAACCGTTTTGTGACATTTATATAGTTTCCCTTCACTTTATTCTAGAAAACAAACCGTTTCTTTGAGGAGTATTTTCTTTTAAAATGATTTGATATTGGTGTTTTCCTGTAAATATACTGATTGTTTTGCACACAGCAGTAGGAAAATACAAGCATTTAACAAATAAGACATTTGATTCAATTCAGTGTTATTGAAATAATCAAATACGCCAAATACAATACGACACTTTTACAGAGAAGAAAACCTCAAGTCGTATGGGGGAAATTGAAGATAGACCATAGACCTATAGAACTAGAAGCTACTGACAGCAGGGCCATAGACCTATAGAACTAGAAGCTACTGACTAGCAGCAGGAGGAGCAGGGCCATAGACCTATAGAACTAGAAGCTACTGACACTAGCAGCAGGAGGAGCAGGGCCATAGACCTATAGAACTAGAAGCTACTGATACTAGCAGCAGGAGGAGCAGGGCCATAGACCTATAGAACTAGAAGCTACTGACACTAGCAGCAGGAGGAGCAGGGCCATAGACCTATAGAACTAGAAGCTACTGACGCTAGCAGCAGGAGGAGCAGGGCCATAGACCTATAGAACTAGAAGCTACTGACAGCAGGGCCATAGACCTATAGAACTAGAAGCTACTGACACTAGCAGCAGGAAGATCAGGGCCATAGACCTATAGAACTAGAAGCTACTGCCGCTAGCAGCAGGAGGAGCAGGGCCATAGACCTATAGAACTAGAAGCTACTGACAGCAGGGTCATAGACCTATAGAACTAGAAGCTACTGATACTAGCAGCAGGAGGAGCGGGGCCATAGACCTATAGAACTAGAAGCTACTGATACTAGCAGCAGGAGGAGCAGAGCCATAGACCTATAGAACTAGAAGCTACTGACAGCAGGGTCATAGACCTATAGAACTAGAAGCTACTGATACTAGCAGCAGGAGGAGCGGGGCCATAGACCTATAGAACTAGAAGCTACTGATACTAGCAGCAGGAGGAGCAGGGCCATAGACCTATAGAACTAGAAGCTACTGATACTAGCAGCAGGAGGAGCGGGGCCATAGACCTATAGAACTAGAAGCTACTGCCGCTAGCAGCAGGAGGAGCAGGGCCATAGACCTATAGAACTAGAAGCTACTGACAGCAGGGTCATAGACCTATAGAACTAGAAGCTACTGACAGCAGGGTCATAGACCTATAGAACTAGAAGCTACTGATACTAGCAGCATGAGGAGCAGGGCCATAGACCTAGGTTTATTAGCACAAATCTACTTCTAAAGTTCTATGTTCTCTGTCTTCACCTGCATTTCTGGTGTGTCTGGTGAGTCACAGCGCCCCTACAGGCCTGGCAGGTGAACTACAGGCCCTGAAGCCTCGTTTTCCGAGAAGGTGAGGGGGAGAAAAAAGATGTATTTTTTTTCTCGTCGTGTGGACGAGGCCTCGGTCTTTGGTCACAAACGCTCTCATGAGCTTCAGGCGACTTTAATTAAGTCGACTTAATTGATTTGTCTGTTCCTTTGTGCAAAGCGAGGCGGCAGCTGTTGACACAGGAACCAGACACTTCTTCTGGCAGGTGCGTCGTCACGCAGGCTTCATTGTCTCGTGGACTTAATTCAATTCCACTTTATTTACACGGCGTCAAACACAACTTGCCACTGAACTTCTGCCGGTTTTACCGAGAGGAACCTGGAGGGCGCCAAGCCGATACCGACTCGCCTCTTTACAAGTGGAAATTGGTTATTGGAATAGATTATTTGAACCTAAAAAAATTGTAAAAATGGATTCGTCAGGAGTTTTTCCGACGTCCGTTTACACAGCAGCAGCAGCAGAATAACTGAAAACAAGGTAGATCTCACGTCCAGCCACTAGTGGGTGCTGATGGTTGTTTTTCTAATGGGACCACACACACAAGCAGAGAAACAAGACGCCATGGACATTTCATTGCTATTCCAGGCGACTCCTCGCTATAAAACGAGCACAAAAAACCTTTGTTTTCACCCCGAATCTTATTTTTGTCATCTGCAGGTCGTGTCGTTGGTGAAAAAGGTGACCTTTCTGGTTCATTTCTATGAATAATTAGAATGATTAGGTGTCAGATTTCACTCAGATGGTCCATCCATGGTGGAATAACCTCAGTTTTTAAAGCCGCCTGGGAGATCAAATGGACGGTTCTCGGCTCTCCCTACAAATATAATAAGTTAATGTTTCCCTCCACACGATAAGGAGAGACGTGTTTCTATAGCAGCGCTTTCATCGCCCTTTCAAGGCCGGGCTTTTCCTTTCATCTCGGTCTGTAGGAACGCCGAGCACAACAATGTAAACTACATGCCTAAAACATAAAAGACATCAAAGAGTAAAAATAGCCGGAGGTCTTTCAAAACAAGGTCCAGGAATTCCTCTCAGACACGATTCGTCCAGCCGATCAAACCTCCCGCTGTGACGGAAACACGACGCTTCCTTTCGCTCATTAAGAGGATTTTTCTATATCGACTCAAACACGTCCGACTCTGATTGAATCACGTCCAGCGGGTTTGATAGAGAGAGAGAGAGAGAGAGAGAGAGAGAGAGAGAGAGAGAGAGAGAGAGAGAGAGAGAGAGAGAGAGAGAGAGAGCGAGAGATAGATAGATAGATAGATAGATGCAGTGTGTGAGATATATATATATGAAGAGAGATAGATACACAGAGATAGAGAGAGCGATAGAGACAGACAGAGAGATATAGAGAGATAGATAGATGGATAGAGTAAAAGATAGAGATAGAGAGATAGATAGCTAGATAGAGTAAAAGATAGAGATAGAGAGATAGAAAGAGCAATAGATCAAAAGAGATAGACAAAGGGATAGATAGAGAGCGAGATGGATAGATAGATAGACAAAGAGGTAGAGAGGGAGAGCTAGAATGAGAGATAAATAGAAAGCTATAGAGATAGATAGAGATAATAGATAGATAGAGTTATAGAGAGATAGATTATGACATAAATAAATGCTGCTAAAATATATTTAGTTACTTTCTTTTTTATGGATCGACCAACTAGATTTTCTTTTGCAGGATCAAAGGACTTCACAGGAAACAAAGGAAGAGAGAGAAAAAAACCAAGGTAATAATGAATTAATATTAAAATGATTTGAATACCGGCGCTGACACGAGTGTTTGAAACTGATTCATGCAATGAGATTTATATGAAGATGTTTTCTTCTCATAAAAGACGGGAAGCTTTTTAAAAAAAAGTTCACCGAGGCCACAGAACAGGAAGTCAGTGAAAAGCCTGGAGACAGAGAGAGAGAGAGAGAGAGAGAGAGAGAGAGAGAGAGAGAGAGAGAGAGAGAGAGACTATTTTTAAGACACTTAAGAAAAAAGTCACGTTTAAGACGTCGGATTCTCGTCAATCCGTCACCAAGAAGGCAAAAGACGAAGCGAAAAGCTTTTCTAGTCACTAAACTACAATATAGATTCACAGCAGTGACCTCCGTTACTTACCACAATAAGAGCTGGTACTTTTTTGTTTTACAGTGAAATCCACACACACATGCCTGCAGAGACAGATTCACATTTTGCTGAATTGTAATTATGAGGGACTGTCAAAATAAAAGCGCCCCAGTCCCAGGAGAATATGGAGAACATGGAGTCCTGCCACTCTGGAGGCCATTGTTGTTATTGTCATGTGCAGGAGGACGACAAGTTGTTGTGGCCGGAGCAGCGTTTTTCTCCCGTTTCCATGGAGACGGAGTCGACGCGATTTAAAAAAAAACCCCAAACAAAACGTGTTTTCGGTGAAAACAAACACCCCAAGCCCAACCGAAGTAACGGTATTGATTCTATTTAGTCCTATTTAGTTTATTTTTCAAGTACAAAAACATTCATCTTGAAGAAACGGTACTTCGTACAACATTTCACGACATAATAATGCGTTTTTACAAATATAACTATATTCTACAATCGTCCATGATGGAATGAAGCAAACTCGTGGAAATGCCTGCAAAACGCCGTCTATCAACGAATCAGACCCTCGGTGTTCAATAGTTAATCGATAAAGAGGAATTACTGCTGATGGAGGTTTATTCTTATTTATTTCCAACATATGAATCCCCATTTTGATCAAAACAACCAACAACAACATGTGTATGGTGTCACATCGACTCGCAGGCCGAACGAAAAGCGGCAAAGTGCTTTAATTCCAAAAATGTTTCATCTGCTAATCTGCTTCAGTCGGAGCGAGTGGAGGAGGGAGAGTGACTCAGCGCTTCAGAGACCCGAGTCAGCGATTTTGCTGAGGGGATGAGTGTTTCGCTCACAACGAGGACGGGAGGAATTGAATACATTTTTTTTTCTTTTTTCTAAATATTGTGACGGTCCGTTACAGGCGAGGAGGAAACAGGAGGAAGGGGGCGTCGTTCTTTTATTTTCTGGTTTTCAGCCGGTTTGAAATGCGGAAGAGGCTTTTATTTTGGGACGCTTTCAAGTGATGAAAGCGACACGTTTTGTTGTAAAACTGGTGATTTAGTCTGCAACCGGGGAAACAAAGTGAACGACGGCGGCGCAACGAAGCACGAAACACGTGAATGGGGTGTTTTTTTAATATAGATAGATAGATGGATGGATAGATAGATGGATAGATAGATAGATAGATAGATAGATAGATAGATAGATAGATAGATAGATAGATAGATAGACAGATAGATAAATGCAGAGCGTGAGAGATATATATATATGAAGAGAGATAGA
This sequence comes from Blennius ocellaris, assembly GCF_963422515.1. Taxonomy (NCBI): domain Eukaryota; kingdom Metazoa; phylum Chordata; class Actinopteri; order Blenniiformes; family Blenniidae; genus Blennius; species Blennius ocellaris. Next base: position 1,129,250 of record NC_137671.1, read on the forward strand.
TACAAAGAGATAGATAGAGAGAGCGATAGAGATAGACAGATAGATAGAGTAAAAGATAGAGATAGAGAGATAGAAAGAGCAATAGATCAAAAGAGATAGACAAAGGGATAGATAGAGAGCGAGATGGATAGATAGAGGTAGAGAGGGAGAGATAGAATGAGAGATAAATAGAAAGCGATAGAGATAGACAGAGATAATAGATAGATAGAGATATAGAGAGATAGATTATGACATAAATAAATGCTGCTAAAATATATTTAGTTACTTTCTTTTTTATGGATCGACAAACTAGATTTTCTTTTGCAGGATCAAAGGACTTCACAGGAAACAAAGGAAGAGAGAGAGAGAAAAAAACCAAGGTAATAATGAATTAATATTAAAATGATTTGAATACCGGCGCTGTTTGTTTGTTTGTTCCAGATGTGCTGTAGCGTTTCAGAAATGTTTCGCATTTACGCAGCAACATTTTCAAAAATGACGCTGAAAACGTTGCAATGTTCCTGCAGGGCCACTAGTGGGTGCTGTTGCTCGTTTTTGGTATCGAAACCACAATCTGTAAAAGTTAACGCTGGGAGAGCACGGACAAGGCGGACAAGTTGGACTGTCATTGCGGTGACCGTCAAAATAAAAGTCCCAGGAGAATTTTGAAGTGGAAGTCGTGACGCTCTGACGCCCTTCGACTCCAGTAGGAGAAGATTTCTTGTAAAAAAAAATAAAGAAGGACTGAAGCATGTTTAGAGACCCCCCCCTAACCCCCCCCCCCCCCCCCCCCCCCCATCCCCCGACACAGGAAATGTCACTGGTTCATCCTCTAATACGTGGATTTTCACAGTAAAGGTCAGGACATACATCGCGTGTAAAAGTGTGATCATGATCCTCGGTTGTGTCTAAATGCAGATTTCAGCTAATTTAACGACGCCTGATGAGCTGAACGAGTCGTTTCAGACGAGTTGGTCGGGGGGGGGGGGGGTAGAGGGGGGGGGTCTCTTCACCTCCACTCTGGATTCAGCTCACATCATCATGTAAGTAGGTCACGGGTCGGAACGCCGGCCCTCAGCAGACAATTATCGCTTTGCAGAGACGGTGTGAAGGGCAGCGCTGGTGGTGGTGGTGGTGGGGGAGGGTGGGGGGGGGTGGGGGGGGGGGGCACTGATACAGCCGCTGAAGATGACCCAGATTCCACAAGAAAGAAGGTGAAAGGACATTTTCGTTTTTGTTTTGTTCTTTATCTGCAAAGTAATTTCCTCAAGCCTCCGAGGCCTGATGTCTGATGTCAGGTGGCGTCTGGACAGGAAGCATTGTCAACATGTTGTTGTGTGTGTGTGTGTGTGTGTGTGTGTGTGTGTGTGTGTGTGTGTGTGTGTGTGTGTGTGTGTGTGTGTGTGTGTGTGTGTGTGTGTGTGTGTGTGTGTGTGTGTGTCTCCATATAACCCAAATGACCACAGAGGAAATGAGGCCCGATGCGAGGACGTCTGGCTCCATGAGGAAAGTGATTCACATTCCCCGCGTCGGCGTTTATGGGAATGTTGAAGTGCTTCAGTGGAAAACGGTCGGTGAAGCTCCTGAACACAGACCGTCTGTCTGGAGATTTAAACTACGGTGCATTTCTTTGAAATAAACAACCTTTTTTTCTCCCCAGCCTTCTGCGAAAAATAAACCTCCGTCCACACGTCACTGTGAACACGAGGCTTCAGGGCCTGTAGTTCACCTGCCAGGCCTGTAGGGGCGCTGTGACTCACCAGACTCACCAGAAAGACAGAAGGAGACAAAGCACATAGAAATTCCTGCTCATAAACCTGTATATTTCTCTAGTTCTATAGGTCTATGGCCCTGCTCCTCCTGCTGCTAGCGTTAGTAGCTTCTAGTTCTATAGGTCTATGGCCCTGCTTCTCCTGCTGCTAGCGTTAGTAGCTTCTAGTTCTATAGGTCTATGGCCCTGCTCCTCCTGCTGCTAGCGTCAATAGCTTCTAGTTCTATAGGTCTATGGCCCTGCTTCTCCTGCTGCTAGCGTTAGTAGCTTCTAGTTCTATAGGTCTATGGCCCTGCTCCTCCTGCTGCTAGCGTTAGTAGCTTCTAGTTCTATAGGTCTATGGCCCTGCTCCTCCTGCTGCTAGCGTTAGTAGCTTCTAGTTCTAGAGGTCTATGACCCTGCTCCTCCTGCCGCTAGCGTCAGTAGCTTCTAGTTCTATAGGTCTATGGCCCTGCTCCTCCTGCTGCTAGCGTCAGTATCTTCTAGTTCTGTAGGTCTATGGCCCTGCTCCTCCTGCTGCTAACGTCAGTAGCTTCTAGTTCTATAGGTCTATGGCCCTGCTCCTCCTGCTGCTAGCGTCAGTAGCTTCTAGTTCTATAGGTCTATGGCCCTGCTCCTCCTGCTGCTAGCGTCAGTAGCTTCTAGTTCTATAGGTCTATGGCCCTGCTCCTCCTGCTGCTAGTGTCGGTAGCTTCTAGTTCTATAGGTCTATGGCCCTGCTCCTCCTGCTGCTAGTGTCGGTAGCTTCTCGTTCTATAGATCTATGGCCCTGCTCCTCCTGCTGCTCGCGGCAGTAGCTTCTAGTTCTATTGGTCTATGGCCGGAACCCCTGAATCTGAATCAGGTCACGTCTGTCAAAACAAAATGTGTCATGAAACAGAAAAACAAGAAAACATTATTTTTGAAGCGCAGAGATTTTAAACAAGTTTAAGTCGTCATAATACGACTCGCAAAAACGAAACCTCCGTATTAAACATTAGTTCTCACTCTTAATTTTTCCCTCTAAATAATATTTCTAATGTTTTTAAGTATAGAAAGTCGACAATCTTTTAAAGTGCAAGACTCTATAAGGAGGTGATTCGTCGTTCCATGAAACTTTATTATTCTAATAATGAATAATTACCCGACACGTCTCTTGCTCGTTGATTTGCTTTACAGAACCCAGTGACAACTTACACATTGATTCAGTATTGTGGGATTTTCTTCAGTAATGCAGCTTTAAAAAAACTAACTTGGGTTTTAAAACAGCAGAAATAAAGAACATATCAGCTCGTCCAGTTGAACAAAGTGCAGCAGCCGCTCACGTCCCGTCCAGGAGGAATAATGGAGATGAAAATGGGGAGAAAGAAGGAGGGATGAGGAGAAAAAAAGAGAGAGAGAAAGACAGTTGCCCTGGCAACTGTGCTGGAGAAACAGCAGGAGTGTTGTGCTTCCTTATCCCCATCCCTTTTTACCCCCCCCCCCCCCCCCCCCCCCATGTTGGCTTGTCTGTTTGTTTGTTTGTTTGTTTGTTTTCCTGGCGCTGGGCGATGATCCAGGATGTGACCTAGCGTCTGTGTGAGGAAAACGATCCTCCCCGAGACTCGTTATCTGGACGACATTTGACATTTTGACTCAGGTCAGAATCTCCAGGGGAGACGAGGAGGACGCAAATATTATATGTGGGGGTGGGGGGGGGGGGGGGGGTGGGCAAGGGGGGGGTGAGTCAATATTTGAGCTGCAAAATGGAACACGGCCTCTTGTGTCGGTCGAACGATTGACAAAATGAGAAACGACGAAAGAGAAAAATCAGGTAGTTTGACAGAAAACTGCTAATATTTCATAGAAAACATTTTTTTTTTTTTTTTTTAAAGACACTTCCTGTGAGTTCTGGACACAGCGCTTAAGATATCGGTGATAATCGCTGAACTTTCATTTCAAACTATCCAGATCAGTGTATTTCCTGTCAACAACATTATCTCTATTAATTCTATTCGATTCAATTCAATTCAACTTTATTTATATAGCACCAACTGCAACTCGGTGCTTTTAACAGAGAACATAGAAAAACCCAACAAACACAGCGATTGCTTTGATGTGCTTATCAAAGTAAATCCTGTCAAATTGGTTTCAAAGTACAAAAAAAACCAAACAACAGAGGTGAAGTTGAGAATTTCCCAACTTTGTCTCACAATACTTGTTGTGTTGTTGTTGTTTTGCTCCGAGCTTCCAAAACGCAGGGACATGATGAAATGTCCGATGTTATCCTGTGAAGGCCTGACGTAACTCCTGCGTGTGTCAGGGATAATCCTCTCATGGGGGGGTGGGGGGGTGGGGGGGGTGGGGTGGGGGGGGTCGTCTTAATGGGAAACGAAACAGTTTGCCTCTTGCGTCGCTTTTAATAATGAAAATGTAGTTTGAGGGGAGGCCGTCACACCGGAGTAATCCATCCTGGAGGACAAGCCTTTAATCTGTGATTATTTCTGCGTTTGGAAAACGAACAGAGCCAGAGGTATTGTGCAAACAGATGTGGGGTTGTTTATTTTTGTTTTTGTTTGGGGGTTTTTGTGGGGGGGGGGGGGGATTAAAATGCATCTGCGGAGAAGTTGTGATCAACACACATCCTCCATTCCTTCCTCCAGCGGTGAATCAATGATCAATTACTGAACCATGAACCGATAAAGAGCTCTGGGTGTCCCAAACCTTTGGAGAAAGGCTCGCGCCCCCTCTGGTGGTACGGACGAGTACTGCAGGCAGATGAAAGCGTTCAAAGCTTTGGGAAACGACAGATCATAGAGAATGAATGGCTCCATTGGAAGAGGTGGAAGTGGGAACATTGTAGTGATGAAAACAGAGGCGGGGATCTTCATTATTCTTCAATTTCAGCCAATAACTTAATATGAATACTGTGTGTTTATTTACACAACAAGAATATTTCCTGTATCTAATTTGAGAGAGAGAATTATTGCACTTTTAAACAGCGAGTGAACAGAGAGCACTTATGAAGATGATTCTTTTATTAACAGACTGGAAAACAAATACAAGCAGATGCTTAATTAAAAATTCTCTTTAATAAAATCTATGCGTTTTGGGGCTGCTTTACTTTGAAATGACCGTTTGAGTTTTGGGAAAACTAAAGGTTTACCATATATATATTTATATTTTAAACCATCAATCCAGCTTTCAAAGCATTTTTAGAATTATGCCTCAGAAAAGAGCTTTTTTTTTAAGCTCTTAGGTTTTTTAGTCATTAATAAAGATGCTGCTCCAGCACCGTCGGCTTGACGGTGGTCCGGCGTCGCCGCCATATTGGATGGGGCGTGTCGCTCTTCCAGAACCAGGGTCAACGCAGAACGAGCAACTCTGTCCGTGTTTTATTTTGAAAAACTTAAAGTAAAGCTGAAAAAAAAAGTTCTATCCCGTGGAAACCTCATGGAAATTCCACGGGAAAGAACTTTTCTAGCTTTTCTAGATGTGGGCGAGCGAGAGACCTATCCAAGATGGCGGCGCTGAAGGTGGTGGCGAGTCCAGCTCACACAGACACGGCAGGAAAAGCAAAAAACTTCCACCATCAAGTTTCTGGACCAACGAGGCCGAGCGGAAGTGTCGAAGCTGTTATAATACGTCAGGTGTCCCTGAACGCCACGTCTAAATAAAACATTATCTACATTTGGAAACCCGTTTGTTCTTGTCGACGAGAACAGCAGCTGCTCGCGGTTCAATCCATTATCTAATCTTCCCTTAAACTGTTTCAAAAACAACTCTGTCCGTGACGTCGTCCTCAGATGGTTCAAACCTCCAACGATAACTTGTGTCGGATGTTTGATAAAGAAAACAGAAAGTATTTCATTTGTGATCCTCGGCGGAGGAGAGACGCTGCCGACTGACGGGGAAAGAAGGTAAGAAAAAAACTCCTGAAAACTCTTGTTTTGGTGCTTTGAAAATAGAAAAGTGACCAAAACCCGTCTCAAAAATCTCTTATCTTTCGATGTCCGTTTTAAAAAAACCCAGGAATAGAACTCAGAGTCATTGAAACTCCGTTGTCGTGTCAACGGGCAAAAAACGAGCATTTCTGGACACGGAATGACGGAAACGCTGCAACTGAGCGCATTCGTGTGTGCGTTCCATTGGGAAAACCCACCAGCATCACCCCCTAGTGGCCCAACCTGCAAACTACATCGTTTTCAGTGTTGAAATGTGAAACTTTTCCGGAATGAAAATTCCAAAAACCTGCATTTTCACTTGAAACGTGACCCTCTGGAGGCTATTTTTTTATGATAATATCATTTCTTCTACACTTTCATTCTTAAATTCACTGAAATATTTTTCCTCTGTTGTTTTGCCCAATATTTTTGGCACTAATTTATATTTTTGGGTATTTTCTTTTTTTTGTTTTATTCCACAAGAACAAATTCCTAATTTTCCATTTTAATTCTTAAATTCACTGACATATTTTTCCTCTGTTGTTTTGCACCATATTTTTGGCACTAATTTATGTTTTTAGGTGTTTTTTTTGTTTTTTTTGTTCCACCGGAACAAATTCCTCATTTTCCATTTTAATTCTTAAATTCACTGATATATATTTTTCCTCTGTTGTTTTGCACCATATTTTTGGCACTAATTTATATTTTTGGGTATTTTCTTTTTTTTTTTTATTCCACAAGAACAAATTCCTAATTTTCCATTTTAATTCTTAAATTCACTGACATATTTTTCCTCTGTTGTTTTGCACCATATTTTTGGCACTAATTTATGTTTTTAGGTGTTTTTTTTGTTTTTTTTGTTCCACCGGAACAAATTCCTAATTTTCCATTTTAATTCTTAAATTCACTGACATATTTTTCCTCTGTTGTTTTGCACCATATTTTTGGCACTAATTTATGTTTTTAGGTGTTTTTTTTATTCCACCGGAACAAATTCCTCATTTTAATTCTTAAATTCACTGATATATATTTTTACTCTGTTGTTTTTGGCAGTAATTTATATTTTTGGGTGTTTTTTTTTTTTTTATTCCACCAGAACAAATTCCTCATTTTCCATTTTAATTCTTAAATTCACTGATATATATTTTTCCTCTATTGTTTTTGGGTAATTTATATTTTTAGGTGTTTTTTTTTTTTTTTTTTATTCCACCAGAACAAATTCCTCATTTTCCATTTTAATTCTTAAATTGACTGACATATTTTTCCTCTGCTGTTTTGCACCATATTTTTGGCACTAATTTATGTTTTTACAAATTCCTCATTTTCCATTTCAATAAAAGTCACAATATTGCACCTCGACACTCGAGTGGCTCGTCTACAAATCTATGAACGAATATTGCCATTGCATCGTCACACAAGGAAGACAGAATCACATGTATTTACAATAAATAGGATTTATTTGCTCTTATCGATCTAATTTGGAACTGGAGAGCATTTCCACTAGAAGCAGACTGGATGGAGTCCCAGCCTGGGGAGAGTAGAACTGTATGGAACCTGCAGCTTTATTGTACGACACTACAGCAGAGCAGATGGCCTGACATTCATTTAAATAGATTTAAACACAATAAAGCAAACTCCCTGGTGAAGGAGAACTGTAAACAGGAGTTGTTGTTGTTTTTTTTGTCATTCGTTAAGCTGAATCTGTCTAGAAAATAAATAAACAAATAAAAAAAGCTGCAAAAGTCTGGCTTGAACGTTACATTCAGGGCGTGGAGACGCTTCGCCGCAAGAGTCCGACAATACAGAGCGAATAAAGAAGTTTGGCTGCAGAGTCGGGGGCGCCTGCAGTTCAGAAAGCGTCCAGCAGGGGGTGCTGGGTCCTGCCTGCAGTGCCTGGTTCCTCTCAGGGTGACGTCACACCCGACAGACTGACGGCAGGAACGGGAGGAGGAAACAAAACAACATTTAACGTGATGGAAATTAATGCAACACACAAAGTTCAAGTGTGTTTCAGTGAAATAGAACTTTCTGCTTGTTTACGTTAATTAATTAATTAATTAATTCATTCATTCATTCATTCATTCATTCATTCATTCATTCAGTCATCTTCAGTGGGATTTTGTTTCTGCGACAGGCTGATTAATCAAATAAAGATAAACAAAGTGGACAAAACAAATGTTTTAACCTGTGTGTGTGTGTGTGTGTGTGTGTGTGGTATGTGTGTGTGTAGCTGAGAGAGTATTTGAGTGTGTGTACAGTCGAGTGTGTGTGTATAGAGTCGAGAGAATATGTATGTGCATGTAGTGTGTGTATAGAGTGTGTGTGTGTGTATGTAGTGTGTATGTCGTGTATGTAGTGTGTGTATAGTGTGTGTGTGTAGAATTGAGTGTGTGTGTGTTTTCCTGTAAAACAAACAAACATTTTGTTTCGTTTCCAGCGTAGAGAAAAGAAGTTTGAACAAATAAACATAAATATAACTGAGAAATAAATAAATAAATAAATAAACATACAAATTATACATAAACAAAAAAATACAGAAATACATCAAATACATCTATATACAAACATAAAAATAGATATAAAGAAATAACTCCACATACACACTCATGGTCGGCTGCTGCGTTCAGGGCCACTCCTTGTGATGGGCTCGCTCTGTCGTCTTCTTCCTCTTCTTCTTCTCGTTCTTCTCCTTCTGCAGCCTCTCCAGCTCCGCCTCGTACATCATCTCCTGGATCAGGTACTTCTCCCTGCGCATTCGGTCCCGCAGGTCTTTGGGCAGATCCGGGATCAGGTACGCGATCAGGGTCTTTATGGCGAAGACCATGTGCTGCGAAAACAAAAACAACAACGAAGAAAAACTAAATTAAAAGGGGTTCAGCCAATCACAGTCAAGGTAGGCTCCTCCCCCTTTTGACTCCTCCCACAATCCGGCAGCTCTGCTCTGGCACATGGCGCCACGAGAGGAAGTACTTCCTCCTCTTTCCCATAGATGGTCGTATGTGGGCGGAGCCAGTCCGGCTCACACAGACACAGCAGATTCTGAATGTAGCTCCTAGGATCCGAGATTCTATTTCTTTTTTTCTTCTTTTTCCCCCCTATTTTCTTTGTAAATTTTTTTCTCTTGATGATTTGATCCAATATTCCGCAGCTCATGACCCCTTGAAAGACTTTCCTTGTATCCGAATCCGTTCGCGAAACACCGACCTCGAACACGATGATGAACGCCAGGCGGGCCGCCAGGACGTGCCAGAACTGCAGGGTGTAGGCGTACGGCTGGGCGGAGTCCGGCGGCTCCCTGTAGTCCCGGTACCTGCGGGGGGGGGGGGGGGGGGGGGGGGGGGGGGCGGAGCAGAGCAAGACGCCATATTTGGCGAAGATTCGAGTCGAGATGAAGGACCGTCGTTTTTACGCCGACACCTACCGGCAGAACTGCACCGCGCCGCCCAGCAGCTCGGAGCCGTTGGTCCGCGGCTCCGACGTCTTCTCGAAATCCTCCACCCGGAACACCGAGAGGCTGGCGTTGACGTATCCCATCATGCACCTGGACGGACGGGGGACGGAGGCGGTGCCACGTTACACACGGCTTCAACCGGCAAAGCTGGGGAAAACGTTGCTGAAGTTGGGCGTTCTCACCCCTCCCCCGCTCGGCCCTGACCCGCACACGCCCCGTACTTGTAGGCGTAGACGAGGCGGGGGATGAAGTCGGAGGTGACGGCGATGACGAAGGCGTTGGTGATGACGGACAGGATGCCGATGCCCTCCAGGATGCCGTACCAGATCCCTGCCGCACGTTCGCCAGAACAAAGACACGGAGAGAATTCAACTTAAAGTTCTAGTGAAATGAAAATTCCACCTCCAAAACACTCTGTCGCTTCTAGGGACATTTTTTTATGCTAACTGGACGTTTTTTCCCCCGTTTTCATGAAGATGGACTATTTTCAAAAACTTGTGTTTCCCCTCCCAGTTTTCAAAAATGTATAATAATACAAAAGTTTTCCCGTCTTGCTTAAAAACGTTAATTGCTGGTTAGGACTTCCACTTTTTTAAGTGAAAGCTAAATTAATCTTTAAAAAAAAAATATTATTCTAAATGCATGTATTCCATGCATGAGGAACATATTATGGAAAATCCACTTTCTAAAGGTTCTCCAGCAGAACAAATCGTCTCCACATCTGGAACGACGCACCAGAGGTGTAGAAAGTCTGTCCTCTCTCTCTCTCTCTTTCAAAAAGTGTGTTGCTCCAAGCAGCCAATCAGAAATCAAACCCTATATGATGTCATCTGGGGTTTAGCCAATCACAACCAAGGTAGGCTCCTCCCCCCTTTGACTCCTCCCACAATCAGGCAGCTCTGCTCTGGCACATGGCGCCACGAGAGGAAGTACCTCCTCCATCTTCCCAACAGATGGGGGTGTGTGTGTGTGGGGGCGGAGCCAGTCCAGCTCACACAAGACACAGCAGTTTGTGAATGCAGCTCCTAAGGATCCCAATATTGAGTATAGTCCGTAGGACTGTGTTTGGACTCTACCGATGTCTTTGGCCTGCGACGGCAGCGGCCGCCGCCACTGCGTGACGAACTTGTAGGCGTCCAGTCGGATCTCGATGACGTTGTTGAGCAGCGCTAGCAGCGGCGCCAGCGGGAACGCCGCCACGAAGATGGTGGTGAAGCCGAACTGCAGAACTGAAACAGAGTTCATGAGTCTGTGACGTAGCGGCGGCGGCGGCGGCGGCGGCGGCGGCGGTACGTACTCATCTCCAGGTACTCGTCGAAGAGGCCGTACGCGTTCATGGGCTGCAGGTTGTAGTCTCGCTCCCACTGCGGGAAGCCGGCCTTGGCGTTCCGGCCGTGCTCCCGCCGCAGCTTCCGCCGGGTCCACCAGTTATGGATCAGCCTTCAAAGTAAAAGAAAAAAAAAAGTTTTTTTTTTTTTAAACCTAAAAAATTAAACCATTAAGGCTGGTGTCAAATCAAAATTTATCGTTGCTGCGTGGCGTTTTTTTCATGGCTGAAACTTTATGAAAACATGTTTTTGTTGGGTTTTTTTTGTTGGTTTTTTTTAGGGGGGGAGGGGGAGGGGGAGGGGGAGGGGGGGTTCTAGGTTCTAGAAAGCAGAAGGAACTGACGGGTATCCGAGTTCCATGAAGTTGTTCCACGTCTGTTTTAGCACCATGATGATCCCCATCTGCATGCAGAGGTCGATGAGGCAGCCGCTGGGATGGCACTGCGGCGACAGAGAGGGGGCGGGGTCACACAGAGAGGGGGCGGAGTTACACAGAGAGGAGGAGGGGTTACACAGAGAGGGAGGCAGGATTACACAGAGAGGTAGGCGGGGTCACACAGACAAGGGGGCGGGGTCACACAGAGAGGAGGCGGGGTTACACAGACAGGGGGCGGGGTCACACAGAGAGGAGGCGGGGTTACACAGGGAACCATCCAATAATAATCACCGCGATCGTATCATCATTAATATTCATTTGAAAGTCTCGACCTTCGGCCTCGTTTACGTCACGACAAGGTTTCAAGTGAAAATGCATCGTCTTTTGTGTTTTTATTTACGAAAAGTTTCATGTTTACATGGCAACGTTTTGAAAACGACGTCCATTTAAATGGTGGTTTTCATTTTTGGGCCACCAGGGGGCGTCAATGTACTATAAACATTAACTCCGACACTCCAGTGGACAGACGCCAAGTTGGATTGTCATTAAGGTGACTGTCAAAATAAAACCACCCGGTTGGATTGTTATTATGATGACTGTCAAAATAAAACTACAAAGTCCCAGGACAATATGGAAAAAGCGTTGTTATTGTGCGGCTACTGAGCATGTGCAGGAGGACTATTTACGACAGCCGTGGTGCGCATGGGCAGCAGCAGCGTTTCAAAAAGTGGCGCTTTCCCTGTTTCCATGGAGACGGAGTGAGCGTTTTCAAAAAGTTGTGTTTTCACCCTTTTCCGTGGAGACGGAGTCAGCAATTTAAAAAAGTTACATTATTTTCCATTTCAATGAGATGGTGCACTTTTAAAAAGTTGTTTTTTCCCCGTTTCCATGGAGACAGAGCCTTTTTAAATGGTCGACAGTCGTGGCGTGGAGGACCCATAATGCTTTGCTGTGATTGGCCGGCGGCGTCACTCACTTCTTCCAGTTTCCAGCGGTTGATGAGGCGTAGATAGGCTCCGGGTCGCCCCGTGAACCTGGCAGGAAACAGGAAGTGAAGTCACACCTGAAGAAAATCACGTTTTGAGGCTCGTCTTTGTGCTTCAGTCTCTCATTTGATGAGAATTTTTCATTTTGTGTGTCTTAAATCAGGGACTTTTTCAGTATCACTGCTACTTTGTTGATACTTTTCACACTTTGACTGCTAATTTTTTTGATACTTTTTTGTATCTTTACTGATTCTTTTCAACTGTTGCTGCAACTTTATTGGTACTTTTTCACTATTTCTGGTCATTTATTGATACATTTTCACCATCACTTCTATGTTATTGATATATTTCCCACTATTACTGCTACTTTATTGATACTTTTCACACTTTGACTGCTAATTTTTTTGATACTTTTTTGTATCTTTATTGATGATTTTCAACTGTTGCTGCAACGTTATTGGTACTTTTTCACTATTTCTGGTAATTTATTGATACTTTTCAACTATTAGTGCTACTTTATTGCTACTTTCAACTGTTGCTGCAACTTTATTGGTACTTCTTCAGTATTACAACTACTTTACTGACATTTTCTAACTATTACTTTTTTACACATAAATACTGTCCTCTCAAATACAATCATACAGACGATAGTGTTTATGATTTCTAAAAACAAAAAAGTAAAACCAACTACTGTTAGTTCTACTTCGTAGTCAGAACAGTGACTACAGGATTTCATTATATAAACATGATTCAACATTTAAAAAACACAGTAGTACACAATAATACATAGTTTTAGTTTTTAAATACAAAAAAACAAAACAAAATTAAACTGCAATGAAAAAAGCCTGAGTTGAGGGAGTGACTACCTCTGCCTCCCTGCAGGGGGCAGTGCTGAGCAGCTGAACGCCTCACCTGCCCAGGAAGAAGGCGATGTAGAAGGTGGAGCTGTTGAGGTTGACGAACTGGAAGAGGAACATCTTGAGGGTGAAGCTGTTCTCCCACTCCGACTCCGTCCTCGGCTGCTCTGTGGCGGCGCCGTGAGGCCAGAGAGGAAATTACACAACCATCAGACCATAAAGTAGAAACCGTCGCCAGAAAGACCCTCGACTCTGCAACTTACCGAGATTCGTCAGCAGGAGGGCGACTTTTTCATAGAGCTGGAACAAAAAGAACATAAGTTGACCAATTATTGCATTTTTATTATTAACGGAATGGAACCAGCGTGTGTCCAGAGCTTCTCTATATTGTTTTTTCTATTTCACGTCCAGTTTGCACATCTAATAAAACGCTTCTCAGTCGGGGATGAAAACACAGTTAAAAGTGTAAAAACACAGTAAAGCAGAAAAAAAAAAAAAAAGTGAAAAATGATTGCATTGGATTTATTGTGATCATTATAATGATGATTATTATGATTAATCATAATAATAAAGAAATCACAATAATAATAATCATTAAAAAATCATAATAATAAATTAAATCACAATAATAATTTAAAAAATCACAATAATAATAATAAAAAAATCACAATAATAATAATAATGATAAAAAATCACAATAATAATAATGATAAAAAATCACAATAATAATAACAAAAATCACAAAAAAAAAAAAATCACAATTATAATAATCATCAAAAATCACAATAATAAAAAAATCACAATAATAATAATCATAAAAAATCACAATAATAATACTAATAAAAAAATCACAATAATAATAATAAAAAAATCACAATAATAATAATGATAATAATATGTTTTGCTTCTCTCCCTTGAGTCCTAGATAAAGAAAAAAATATTTTTCGTATGCACTGAACTTGAAATTTCAAAATTTTCAGCTCTAGCTCATAAGAAACATGTTTTTAAAAAAAGTCATCATCATCATCATTATTATTATTTTCTTACTAGCTTCTGCTGTAAAATTCAAAATTTCAAGTTCAGTGCATATGATGAGTAAATAACCACGTTTCTTCTTTACGTAGTACTCGAGGCAGAGACGCAGCCCAACGCATGATGACACCTCCGCCATGCTCGCCGCCATACCATCCTGTGAATTAATGTTACACCGTATTAAACAAAAGGGATTTTTTTATTTGTATTTTTTTTAATTCATACCACTTAAGCTGTTTAGGTCTGAAGGAAAAAAAACAAAAACATCCACGATGATGTGTTTCCTGACACGTATTTAACTTTTGAGCCGGTTGAAGTTAGAGGGTTAGAGCGCCCCCTGCTGGGCGTTAGTGTATACTGTGTGTGTGTGTGTGTGTGTGTGTGTGTGTGGACTCACCACGTTGAGCAGCATGATGACGCAGAAGTTGATGCACACCGCCGTGCCGGTGGTGGCCACCTGAGAGTTGTTCCTGATCAGCGCCCAGCCGAAGGCGGCGAAGGTGCTGACGGTGATGACGCGGTAGATGACGATGCCGAACACGGCGGCGATCACCACCAAGATCTGTCACACCGGGACGTCGGAAAAAAAACTGTCACGTTAAAATAATAAGGAATAAAGAAAATTACCAAAAATATTTTCTCAAAATAAAAGTACCAAGTTGGATTGTGATTACCGTGACTGTCAAAATAAAACCACCAAGTTGGACTGTTATTACAGTGACTGTCAAAATAAACCAAGTTGGATTGTTATTACGGTGACTGTCAAAATAAACCAAGTTGGATTGTTAATATGGTGACTATCAAAATAAAACCACCAAGTTGGATTGTTATTACGGTGACTGTCAAAATAAACCAAGTTGGATTGTTATTACGGTGACTGTCAAAATAAACCAAGTTGGATTGTTAATATGGTGACTATCAAAATAAAACCACCAAGTTGGATTGTTATTACGGTGACTGTCAAAATAAACCAAGTTGGATTGTTATTACGGTGACTGTCAAAATAAACCAAGTTGGATTGTTATTACGGTGACTGTCAAAATAAACCAAGTTGGATTGTTAATATGGTGACTATCAAAATAAAACTACCAAGTTGGATTGTTAATACAGTGACTGTCAAAATAAAACCACCAAGTTGGATTGTTATTACAGTGACTGTCAAAATAAACCAAGTTGGATTGTTAATATGGTGACTATCAAAATAAAAGTACCAAGTTGGATTGTGATTACAGTGACTGTCAAAATAAAACCACCAAGTTGGACTGTTATTACAGTGACTGTCAAAATAAACCAAGTTGGATTGTGATTACAGTGACTGTTAAACTAAAATTACCAAGTTGGATTGTGATTACGGTGACTGTCAAAATAAAACCACCAAGTTGGATTGTTATTACAGTGACTGTCAAAATAAAACCACCAAGTTGGATTGTTATTACAGTGACTGTCAAAATAAACCAAGTTGGATTGTAAATATGGTGACTATCAAAATAAAACTACCAAGTTGGATTGTGATTACAGCGACTGTCAAAATAAAACCACCAAGTTGGATTGTTATTATGGTAACTGTCAAAATAAAAGCACCAAGTCCCAGCAGACTCTGGACTGGGCGTCACGACACTTTGTTCTGATTGGCTCTACTGAGCATGTGCAGAACTCCTGGTCACTCCCACCACGTTGAGCACGCTCAGTAGCGGCGTTTTCAAAAACGTGTGTTTTCCAGACGTCCGAAACGCAACAGAAGTTTTCCGTTTCCACTTAAAAACGTCGCGCAAAATGATTTTTTTTTCTCGGCGAGGCGGCACCAGGGGGCGCCGCACACGTCTCACCATGAAGAAGATTCCGGATGCAGAGACGACGAGGCGGCTGTATTTGTCGGTGAAGGCCTGGTACGGCTCGGGTTTTCCAGAAATGGGGTTCATCCTCTCCTTCTTGGAGTATTTGGCCTCGAACTGGGGGCGGATCTCGTCCTGGACACCAAGACGGACACACTTCGTCACAGCGCTAGGGACATTAACGCAACTTTTTGAAAGAGACCGGCACCGAGAAAGTAAACAAGTAAACAATGTTTACATTCGTTGTAGCACTTTTTCTCTCGGATGACATTTGGTTTTGTGAAAAATAAGGCATTTTCGTCGCGCATACTACTTTAAATTTAAAGGCTGTGGCACTATTTCACCTTGCAATACAGGTTTGCACCACCAGATGGCAGCAGAACGAATAAATAGGGATTAGTGATCAGTGATTCCCACTGCCACCACCAACGAAGAAGAAAAATCCCAGAGAATCAGGTGCTAGAGTGACTCACTGCTGCCACCTAAAGTCAACCTGAGGCATGACTTTGATTTTCACTTCTAGTGTGAAGAAGAAGATCGAGAACAAACTTTTTTTTCCCCCAACATGTTTTAAAATACACTTGTTCTACCTCCTCCTCCTCCCAGTCGATGAGGTCCCAGTCGTAGGCAAGGACGGCGCGGCGTCTCTTCCAGAACTCCAGGAACACCGTGGCTGAGGGGCATGAAAACATGAGAAGCATGAAAACATGAGAAGCATGAAAACGTGAGAAGCATGAAAGCATGAGGAGCATGAAAACATGAGAAGCATGAAAACATGAGATGCATGAAAACATGAGAAGCATTAAAACATGAGAAGCAAGAAAACATAAGAAGCAAGAAAACATAAGAAGCATGAAAACATGAGAGGCAAGAAAACATGAGAAGCACCAAAACATGAGAGGCAAGAAAACATGAGAAGCAAGAAAACACGAGAAGCAAGAAAACATGAGAAGCATGAAAACATGAGAGGCAAGAAAACATGAGAAGCACCAAAACATGAGAAGCACGAAAACATGAGAAGCATGAAAACATGAGAAGCAAGAAAACATGAGAAGCATGAAAACATGAGGAGCATGAAAACACGAGAAGCACCAAAACATGAGGAGCATGAAAACATGAGAAGCATGAAAACATGAGAAGCAAGAAAACATGAGAAGCATGAAAACATGAGAAGCAAGAAAACACGAGAAGCAAGAAAACATGAGAAGCATGAAAACATGAGAGGCAAGAAAACATGAGAAGCACCAAAACATGAGAGGCAAGAAAACATGAGAAGCAAAAAAACACGAGAAGCAAGAAAACATGAGAAGCATGAAAACATGAGAAGCATGAAAACATGAGAAGCAAGAAAACATGAGAAGCATGAAAACATGAGAAGCATGAAAACATGAGAAGCAAGAAAACATGAGAAGCACGAAAACATGAGAAGCAAGAAAACATGAGAAGCAAGAAAACATGAGAAGCATGAAAACACGAGAAGCAAGAAAACGTGAGAAGCACGAAAACATGAGAAGCATGAAAACATGAGAAGCAAGAAAACATGAGAAGCAAGAAAACATGAGAAGCATGAAAACATGAGGAGCATGAAAACATGAGAAGCACAAAAAAACATTTGCAACTTAAATATGAGCACCAAAACATGAGAAGCATGAAAACATGAGAAGCATGAAAACACGAGAAGCACCAAAACATGAGAAGCATGAAAACATGAGAAGCATGAAAACACGAGAAGCACCAAAACATGAGGAGCATGAAAACATGAGAAGCACAAAAACATGAGAAGCACGAAAACATGAGAAGCATGAAAACATGAGAAGCAAGAAAACATGAGAAGCATGAAAACATGAGAAGCAAGAAAACATGAGAAGCAAGAAAACATGAGAAGCATGAAAACATGAGGAGCATGAAAACACGAGAAGCACCAAAACATGAGAAGCAAGAAAACATGAGAAGCATGAAAACATGAGGAGCATGAAAACATGAGAAGCACAAAAAAACATTTGCAACTTAAATATGAGCACCAAAACATGAGAAGCATGAAAACATGAGAAACAACAAAACATGAGAAGCACAAAAACATGAGAAGCATGAAATCATGAGAAGCATGAAAACATGAGAAACAACAAAACATGAGAAGCACAAAAACATGAGAAGCATGAAAACATGAGAAGCACAAAAACATGAGAAGCACGAAAACATGAGGAGCATGAAAACATGAGAAGCATGAAAACATGAGAAGCATGAAAACATGAGAAGCACCAAAACATGAGAAGCATGAAAACATGAGGAGCATGAAAACATATATATATATATATATAGATAGATAGATAGATGGATAGATAGATATAGATATATATACACACACACACACATATACATATATACATATACATGTATACACACACATACATATATATACATACATACATACATACATACATACATACATACATACATACATACATACATACATACATACACACACACACACACACACACACACACACACACACACACACACACACACACACACACATACATACATACACACACACACACACACACACACACATATATATATATACATATATTTTTCTTTCCCCCGGTTGCAGTTGTGGTAAACAGCTGCAGTTGCAGTCCAGTGGAGGCTCGTGGACAAAGTCCTCCAGATTAGTAACTTATCTCACAAACAGAGTGAAACCTGCTCCTGGACCGTTCCTACTATAAATCCCCGACGGAGCCGCAGCACCGCAGCACCGCAGCACCGCAGCACCGCAGCTCCGTCCGTCACACCGTCCGCGTTCTGATGGTTCTGGACGTGGTGGATTAGGCTCCGCCCACCAAGAGGAGCCGCAGGGGAGCGAAGCTCTGGAGCCTTAATGAGGGGATTGAGTGGCGCTGAAGGGAGAAACACTGATTTGGCCCGGAGCTCCGGAAGCCCACCGGAAGGTCGGGACATTCACACGCGTCCACGAGGTAAAAAAAACGGCGTGTGAGCCTGTTTTTTTGGTTTTTTTTTTTTAATTGTTTTTGTCGGTTGAAGTCCAGCGGCGCTCTGGCTCGTGGGCTCAGCTGTGAAAACATTGTAGATCTGCAGTATCGACGTTTCACGTGAGTTTTCAGTTTTCAAACCGACTTTTTACTGTGTTGCTGTTTGAAGAGTTGGAAGTTTCTATGACTTAAAAAAAAAGTTACAAATCAGTGAACTTATCAGTTTAAAGGGTTGATTGTTGTTTGTTTGTGGATAAGATAAGCCAGACGGCGACTCAGCAACTTTCAGACGTTCAACTCTTGTTGTCTTGCTTTTCGACGTCACTTTCCAAAACAACCCCACTTATTCCATTTAAGTCGAAGCTCCGCCTCCTGACCACGAACTACTATTCCAACGCGAAACGCACGCACACGGAGGAAACCCCGCCTCCAAACAATGATAAGTAAGAGAGAGAGATCAGTTTACCGTCTGTTTATACTGTCAAACTCACAACGTCTTGTAACGTCACGCTTTAAAACATCAGGAATGTTCTTGTCTTTGGTTGCGGCAACAATGTTGCTTTTGTTCATAACTGCTCCTCTGTGGGGAAGTCAGCTGCTCTGTGATTGGTCAGATGACGCAAGCTCCGCCCTCTTTCCCTGAAGGGAAACTCTGGGTTTCTGGGGGGGAAAAAACACTCGACGCCGCCTGGAGGCGATGAAAAGCGGAACTTTTGGAAGCAAAAAAACCAAACAAACAAAAAAAAAAGGGTGCGGAGATAATTTTTCAAAATGTTACAAAACTTTTTCTGAAACAAACAAACAAAAAGTTTTAAAAAATGCAGAAAGTGAAGAGAATTAAAGCATTTTATCTCCTCAGTGGTAAAAAAAAAATAGCAAAACAGAGGGAAGATTTATTATTTATTTATTATTACATATTATTATTATTTATAGTTTATTATTACATATTTCAGCATTATTATATTATGAGTAGAACATTTTTATTAAATATTGCAGTGTTATTATATGAGTAGAAAGTTTAATATTACATATTATTATTTAAAGTTTATTATGACATATTTCAGTGTTATTACATAATGAGTAGAAAGTTTATTATTATTATTTAAAGTTTATTATGACATATTTCAGTGTTATTACATAATGAGTAGAAAGTTTATTATTATTATTATTTAAAGTTTATTATGACATATTTCAGTGTTATTACATAATGAGTAGAAAGTTTATTATTATTATTTAAAGTTTACTTTGACATATTTCAGTGTTATTACATAATGCGCCTCCAGGCTGTTTCGCGTCTTCATATATGGAGTCACGTCATCGGTGACGCGGTCAGAAGCTCCGCCCCCTCCACAGTGTTGACACTTTGACGTGTAAACCAACGTGACACTAAAGCACACACACACACACACACACACACACACACACACACACACACACACACACACACACACATACACACACACACACACACACACACACACACACACACACACACACACACACACAGTTCAGTAAAGTAAGCGTGTGTTTGTGTTGGCGTTCCAGAGACCCCGGGGTCGTCATGGATCTGATCGGAGGCCGGAACCTGACGACCGGCTCCCCGGATCCTGGAGTCACTTACTGGGAATCCACGGCGAGGATCTCCACTGCCGGTAACTTTCTACTCATATAACAACTCTGCAATATTTAATAATACACTTTCTAATCATTATGGAATAACACTGAAATATGTAATAATAAAATGTCTAATCATTATGTAACAACACTGAAATATTTAATAATAAACTTTCGACTCATTGTGTAATAACATTGAAATATGTAGTAATAAACATTCTACTCATTTTGTAATAATGCTGAAATATGTAATAATAAACTTTCTACTCATATAATAACTCTGCAATATTTAATAATAAACTTTCTAATCATTATGGAATAACATTGAAATATGTAATAATAAAATTTCTAATCATTATGTAATAACACTGAAATATTTAATAATAAACTTTCGACTCATTGTGTAATAACATTGAAATATGTAGTAATAAACATTCTACTCATTTTGTAATAATGCTGAAATATGTAATAATAAACTTTCTACTCATATAATAACTCTGCAATATTTAATAATAAACTTTCTAATCATTATGGAATAACATTGAAATATGTAATAATAAAATTTCTAATCATTATGTAATAACACTGAAATATTTAATAATAAACTTTCGACTCATTGTGTAATAACATTGAAATATGTAGTAATAAACATTCTACTCATTTTGTAATAATGCTGAAATATGTAATAATAAACTTTCTACTCATTATGTAATAACATTGAAATATGTGGTAATAAACTTTCTACTCATTATGTAAAAACACTAAAATATATAATAATAAATGTTAAATAATAATATGTAATAATAAACTTTCTACTCATTATGTATTAACACTCACGTATTTAATAATAAACGTTAATAATATGTAATAATAAACTTTCTACTCATTATGTAATAACACTCACGTATTTAATAATAAACGTTAATAATATGTAATAATAAACTTTCTACTCATTATGTAATAACACTCACGTATTTAATAATAAACGTTAATAATATGTAATAATAAACTTTCTACTCATTATGTAATAACACTCACGTATTTAATAATAAACGTTAATAATATGTAATAATAAACTTTCTACTCATTATGTAATAACACCGTTTTATCGTTTCATTCAGAAGGAGAATTTCAATAGAAGCACAAAAATGAACTGCTTGTATAGCCGGTGCATATTTATATATAAATATATAAAGTAGAGACTTCTTTACTTTTAATCTCAATATTTGAACTTGATTATCTGCTTTTTGTTCTGAAAACCGGCTCGTTGCTTGTTTGTATTTGTGGAAAAAGTAAACAAGGCGGAGGAAGGTTCACTTTACGGACTCCAACTGAAAATACCAGTATTTCTGCACTACATTCAGAACATGTACTCCTGTTATATTGTACATTATACTTCTTTCATTGCCCTTTTCTTATTACTCAAAATATCTATGTCGCTATAGATAAATCGTATTAATTTATATTATCTTACACTCGTTTCTAGTATTTCTACTTCAGCAGAAAAAGCACTTTTGTCGCCTCCGTCCTGAACTTCAACGTTGGATATTTTTTTTAAAAAGGAAGAAAAAAGTTTCTATCAGGTTTATAACCGAAGCCTTCCTGATTAAATTCAACAATTTAAGTTGATAAAAAGCAAATATAATTTCGGAGGACTGTTTATTTTTGAGTAAAGTGAGAACTAATATACAATATAATTGTTTCTCAGTGACTTAAATGAAGTTTAATGTGTAAAAGATCAGTAAAATACAGAATAATTCAGGTTTTACTGTTCAGACAAGAGAAGGAAATATTACTACTTATTTTATGTTACGTGCTTTCGACGTTTTTCCATTTGTTGTTGTATATTGCACATCATCTTGTTTATTTAACTGAATTAAAGTTATTAATTAACTTAAAATAATTGTTTTAAACAAAACATTTATTCATTCCTTCATTCAGATTTGCCAGATTGTTTGCAATACACGTATTTGACCACCGGGGGCGCACTTGAGTCTGGTTTTTTTCTGTGTTGCGAATCAAACGTCTTGCTGTGTTTTTCCATTCCGGTGATCAACGTTAATCAAAGTGATCAAAGCGATCAAAGCTTTCATGCCCGAAAAGACGTAAATAATTAAAAATCCACTGAATTTTGTGATTTTATTGCTGAAGTCGCAGTTCTTTTATTCACATTTCTACGTTTGTGACGTGCAGTAAAAAGGAAGCGTTCATTAATCGTCCCCATCAAACATTAATACGTGTGCAACGTATCGCGTTTCCACAGCATAGAAGACATTGTCTGAATTATTAACGGCGGTTCTCTCTCTCTTTTATTTATTTATTTATTTTTAAATGTTAACCCTTTGATCTCCTCGTCCTTCATCTCCCCCGACAGTTAAAGACACCATCGTGGTTCTGGGCATCCTGACCTTCGTCCTCCAGCTGTGTCTCATCCTCTTCCTCGCGCTGAAGTGTTGGAGACTCGACAGCAGGGTGCGACGAGCGAAGGCCCCCCGCGGTGAGCGCCGAACGCCGCGGGACGTCGCGCAAACCGGCGTCCAAAAACCTCAAACGAATTCCACGTTTCATTTGTCCACAACTGATTCTACAATTCTTCTTCCGCACAGAAGAAGACAGACGTCCCGTCTGGACGGCGCCGGACAGATTCAGCGCGGTGAGAATAGACGACGACGACGGCGACTTCCTGTATCCGCCGCCGTCCGTACACTGGGACCTGGTCCAGAGCGGCTGACCGGAGATAGCTTCGTATTTTTTTTTTTTTTTGGAAATTGTTCAATAGTGTTTTAAAATGACAAAGAAGTTCCTGAATGTGTCTAATAAAAACGCAATGATTTTAACGTAGTTGACTCGCAATTAAAAATAAAGAATATATTGGAATTCGTTTGACTACTTCATGGGAAAAAAAAGGTTAATTTCGAAATTTTTATAGCATTTTTTTATAGCTATGTGATGCAAGGCGATGGCAGTTTTGGGGTTCGGCGTCTTGCCCAAGGACACTTCGGTATGTAAGCAGGCAGTGATTGGGAATCGAACCTGCAACTGACTGGGAGACGACCATTTCTGCGAGGACAGACAGCGAGGACGGTGGGACAGACTCACCCCAGACAGCCATGAAGACGGCGAAGAAGACCGTCGCCCCGTTGTCAAAGAGATGCGTCACCTGGAGGGGCGAGAGAGGACATCGGTGTTTCCACAAGGGAGGGGGCGTACCTTACCATAGATGTAAGGAAGGGGGCGTACCATACCATGGATACAAGGGAGGGGGCATACCTTACCATAGGTCTACGGGAGGGGGTGTACCTTAGAATAGATACAAGGGAAGGGGCGTACCTCGGCATAGATACAAGGGTGGGGGCGTACCTTACGATAGATGTAAGGGAGGTGGCGTACCTTGCCATAGATACAAGGGAGGGGGCGTACCTTACCATAGTTGTAAGGGAGGGGGCGTACCTTACCATAGCTACAAGGAAGGGGGCGTACTTTGGCATAGGTGGAAGGGAGGGGGAGTACCTTAGCGTAGATGTAAGGAAGGGGGCGTACCATACCATGGATACAAGGGAGGGGGCGTAGCTTACCATAGATACAAGGGAGGGGGTGTACCTTACCATGGATTCAAGGGAGGGGGCGTACCTTACCATAGATACAAGATATGGGGTATACCTTGGCATAAATGTAAGGGAGGGGGCGTACCTTACCGTAGATACAAGATAGGGGGCATACCTTGGCATAGATACAAGGGAGGGGGCGTACCTTACCATAGCTACAAGGGAGGGGGCGTACCTCGGCATAGGTCCAAGGGAGGGGGCATACCTTACCATAGCTACAAGGGAGGGGGCGTTCTTTGCCATAGATACAAGATAGGGGGCATACCTTGGCATAAATACAAGGGAGGGGGTGTACCTTACCATAGATGCAAGATAGGGGGCATACCTTGGCATAGATACAAGGGAGGGGGCGTACCTTACCATAGGTGTAAGGCAGGGGGCGTACCTTGGCATAGATGCAGCTGTCGGACAGCTTCAGGTAGGGGCAGTACTGGTCACAGATGGGACACATGATGGTATCGGTGGCCTGGCAGATTTCTTTGCTGGAAGGAAAACAAGGATTCGCAAAATAAAACCAAACAGACTGTCAGGATGTGAAATACGTAGGGGGGGGGGTTACCTTACCTGACCTGGCAGTGCTCCAGGGTGAAGATGCCGTACAGGAAGACCAGCAGGCCCACCAGGGCCGCGGGGAACAGCATCCCCGTGTACCAGCCCAGCCAGGCGAAGTACAGGCCGATCTTCTCCCCGAAGTACCTCCTGAAAAACAGCGGACGCACGAAGACACGAATCTGAGCCTTCAAACAGTTTATCTCACCTCAACTAGCATCACTAGAACCAGGTACAACACCAAACATGTCAATGTTTTATACCTTTCACTGCTTTGAATTGTAAAGTTACATCCAGGGTGGAAAAAAAATAGACGTTTTATGTAAATTAAAAGAGCGAAAGGAAAGTCCTGAACTGCTTTTGAATCATTAGTGGAGTCGATTTTGACTCGATTGTTGAGTTTCTCTCTTAAAAGCACAAAGAATTGACTGTGTTGTATTTGGCGCCGTGTAAATAAAGTTGAATTGAACTGAATTAACAAAAGTGATAGGACACTTTTGTTACACAAAAAAAAGTATGTCGAAAAGTACAGATAGTTTTGGCTGTTGGAATGGCTACATACTAAAATAATAGTAATAATAATAATAATATTATTAATTATAATTTTTTAAAATAAAAATTATAATAATAAAAAAGTACATCAAAAAGTGCAGACACTTTTGGAGGTTAGAATGGCTACATGCTAAAATAATAATAATAATAATAATAATAATAATAATAATAATATTCTTAATTATATAAATTATTATAAAAATTATCTTTAATAATTATTATAAATATTCTTAATTATAAAAATTATAAAAATTCTATTTAAACATTATTGTAAATATTCTTAATTATAAAAATTATTATAAAAATTATTTTAAAACATTATTATAAATATTCTTCTTAAAAATTATTATAAAAATTATCATCATAATTATTTTAAAAAAATTATTATAAAAATTATTTTAAAAAATTATTATAAAAATTATTTTTTTAAATTATTAGATTATTTTTTTTTAATTATTATAAAAATTATGATCATATTTAAAAAAATAGATGTGTCCAAATTAAAGGAGGCCCTAGGACTTAAACTGGCGTCTTTATTCACTAATTAGAATCACGATGTCGCCACACGTGTCTATGAAGTCGCGCGGCGCCGGTCTAAATCTGTGAAGGAATCAAATCAAGCTAAAAGCGTTCAAAACGTCTGCACACACAAGAAAGCTTTTCCACCCATCGTTTTAAAATGTCAGTAGCTTGTGAGTCGATACCTGATGAGGTCCAGAGGCTGGTACTTGTACCAGACCCCCCACCAGGCCCAGCACTCGTACAGGAGGTGGCGCTGGTTCTCCGCCCCGTGGGTCCTGATGGAGTTCTTACTGTGGTAGCTGCCCTGTGGGAGCGCACACACACACACACACACACACACACACACACACACACACACACACACACACACACACACACACACACACACACACACACAGGTCTTTAGAAAGGATTGCAGGCGGCACACGTCAGTGAAAAAAGAGGAAATCAGCCATAAATCACCTCGTGAAGAGGAAACGCCGCCTCGTAGGAATTATTGCTCAGGAGACGATTCAGGCCTGGAATCAAGGCAGAAGGATTCTTTATTCATAAAGCTGCGAGGAGACGCTTCCTTTTTAGCAAAACCGCCGTCGGCGAAAAAGCAGACGACACATCAGACCTGCAGAAATCTGCATGTCGGTCCGGATGTGAAGCTCCGGCTGCTAGAAAGACAAGTTTGACTGGAAATATGTTCAATTTGATTTAAAAACAACGACGGCGTGCGATTCGTTCTCGTAAAAAGGGGATCAAATACGAGCTGAGATTAAAATACAGCTTATAAATAAATCTCAGTGCAAAATGTGGGATGAAACTAATATCAGATAGTCACAGAAGATTTAAACCAACAGTTCGTCTCTCATGTTTTTGTCTTTTTGGGAGAAGATAAAAAAAATTGTTTTTCTTTAATAGAATAAATTAAAACAATTTTAAGATCTTTTTAACATGAATTTATTTACTTATTCAATCAGCCGTTAAACGAATTGTAAATTAACACATTTAAAACAAAATAGAGGTGATATTGCAACTTTTAAGTCTATAAATCAAAAACCACTTTTATTATTGTGGTATTTATTATTGTATTATTGTACATTTTCAACCTGGTTTGGTTTGATAAAAGACGATCTCGGATCCTCACTAAGCGACTTATCTGCCCTTTTTGTTACAAACCAAACTACGTCTAAGTGTATAAATTAAGTCGTCACAGTTTTCGATAAAAAACTTTAAATATCCGATAAAACACATTTCAGGCTTTTCAACATGGAAACGACTCAAAACCGACTTTTCCTTTGAACATCCTTGTTAAAACTTCTCCTCCCCCCTCTT
Organism: Blennius ocellaris; assembly: GCF_963422515.1. Classification (NCBI taxonomy): domain Eukaryota; kingdom Metazoa; phylum Chordata; class Actinopteri; order Blenniiformes; family Blenniidae; genus Blennius; species Blennius ocellaris. The sequence goes on from NC_137671.1 coordinate 1,155,920, forward strand.
GACCTAATGTTTTGACGTCTTCAGGCTTTTATTGTGACACAGTCCAGGAAGTGGAAACCCTCACCCATCTTGTTCTTGCCCTCCTCGTACTTCACCCGCTGCAGGATGTGATGGACGATGCGACTCCTGGTGGCGTTGTTGAAAAACGTGTCTTTCTTGTGGATGATGAAACTGCGAAAAGGTTGGAGGGTGAAATTAGGATTAAAGCAGGGGTGTCCAACATGTGGCCCGGGGGCCAGAACCGGGTCGCCAGAGGATCTAATCCGGCCCACCATGTGATTTTTTATTTTTTTTTTTAAGTATAAATATGAAAACTGACAGATGTTGATCTAAAAACACTTAGATTGTCAAAAATGACATTCAAAACCGCCCTTGGTCAGAATTTGACTCCTGACAATGTGGAGGTCACATGACGCAACGCCTTTCACAATAAAACAACGAGTCCAATTTTAGACATGTAAAGTCAAAAAAATGTCCTGAATAAAAATAGGATATCCAGATACAGGTGACTGAGGGTTTTTTTTTTGCATATATAATATCTGATTTCCTTTAATATGCATATTTCAGAATAGACAAATGGCAAATTCTTGCAGATACAAAAGGATCAAAGGAAGGAAAGACTTTGATCTTTGTCCATATCTGCAGTTTAATGTTATGTTTGACTTGTTGGGCCTCCAGAGGTCAGATCAGGTTGATGTGGCCCCTCAACTGAAATGAGTTTGACACCCCTGGATTAAACCATCTGGGGGGGGTGGGTTAAGGGGTGGAGGGGGGTAACAGGAAGACGTACTGGTGGATCCGGGATCGACTGAAGGGGGCGGTGAAGCTCTCGTTCTCCTCCAGGTCGGGCAACGTGTCGCTGTCCAGCTTCATGGGCTTGCGGGGAAGAAAACCCCGGAACTTGTTGATGCGCTTTTCCATCCTGCCATTAAAAAAAACAACAACAAAAACAACAATAAAACGGATGTTTTATCAATCCCAAGTATTCAGCTGCACGTCTTAAATGAGTTCCGGGGATTAGAAGCTCTCCGAACACGTACCTGCTCATGAACTTGTGCCTTCTGTGCATATAAAAGATTTTCCTCCTGGAAGATTTCAAAATAAAAGGTATTCAGTGGCTGCTGCGGGACATTCTTCTGCTTAAGTTGTTCACATGGCTTCTAATCAAACAGTTACTGGGACGAGTTTATTGTAATAAATACATGTGGAAATGTTTGTTTTTTTAAAATCGTGGTCCAGCTTTTATTTTGTTATAATGGAGGCATTTCCTCCGCTGGATCCCCATGACTCTTATTTGAAAACTTTACTATAAACTGGATTGATAATCGTTCACGATGGCTTTTGGAAGTAACTAACCTTTAGCTACTTGACCATTACAAACACAAATATTTATTATTATTATTATTATTGCTATATTATTATTAATGCTATTGAGCCTAATGTTAAAAAAAGTGTTTTTTTCTTTCTTCTTCCCCTTTCTATGTGAAAATGTGAAATTTTTTGGTGAATTAACTGTGCTTAATTGCACTTTTCATTCGTTCTTTCTTACATTGTTCAAGATTCTATGATACTGAACATGTCACCCCCCCCCCCCCCTCCCCCCCCACCCCCAACCCCCCCCCCCCCCCCCCCCCCCACCTGAACGGCATGCGGATGTTCATGAGCTCGGCGTAGCGGCAGAGGACGTCCCACGGCGCGTGGACCTTCAGGAAGATCACGTCGCTGTTGGTGGACGACGCCTGTCAGGAAGCAGACGACACACTGGACCAATAAATAAATAAATAAATACATAAATACATACATAAATGCACCATTAAATAATTAATTAAATGTGTCATTAAACTATTAAAATTTGAATTAAATATCTAGATGTGTCATTAATTAAAAAGCAAATACATTTTATGTAAAAGACCTTTCATTGCCTAAATGTGCCAAAATTAAATAAATGATGAACCATTCAATAATTAAATTTGTCATTAATTACTTAAAATTGGCATCAAATATATAAATATATCATCAATTAAAATACCACTTAATTTTATGTAAAAGACACAATTATTTCACTATTTAATTATTTAATTGCTTAAATGTGCCAAAATTAAATAAATGATACACAATTAAATAATTAAATGTGTCATTAATTATTTAAAACTGTCATTAAATATATAAATGTGTAATTAATTAATTAAAATTGACATTAAATATATAAATATAGCATTAATTAAAATACCAATTGATTTTATGTAAAAGACATATATAATTATTTCACTATTATTTAATTGCCTTAAATATGCCAAAATTAAATAAATGAATAAATAAATAATACATAATTAAATTTGTCATTTATTACTTAAAACTGTCATTAAATATATACACGTGTCACTAATTAATTAAAATCTAAATAAATTTCATGGAAAAAAAAACACATGAATCATTTCACTATTTAATTATCGTGCTCCGGTGTTGCGCTGCTTCATGAATTAATTTCATCCGTCAAACTCATCAAACTTTGCCTCCTCCCACAATCAGGCAGCTCTGCTCTGGCACATGGCGCCACAAGAGGAAGTACTTCCTCCTCTTCCCCATAGATGGGCGTGTGTGTGGGGGGCGGAGCCAGTCCAGCTCACACAGACACAGCAGATTCTGAATGTAGCTCCTATGATCTGATATTCAAATGGCGGGAAAATCAACTTTGAATACGAGGTTGGTGGAGCGACGGGACCCGAGACGTGATAAGACCAACCCACCTCCTTCTCCATGTGCAGCCCCTCCGCCCGGACGTTCCTCTCGAACACCTCCCTCTTCTCCGCCTGGGCGCTGGACTTCCTGTAAACCAGGATGTAGTCGATGCGACTCTTGCCGTCGCTGAAGCAGAGGCCGCTGGACTTACTCCTCGCCTGAGTGGGCGGAGGAGGAGGAGGAGGAGGAGGAGGAGGAGGAGGAGGAGGAGGACGGTCATATTCTTAAAGAAGTCTAAGAAAAACATGCATGAAAAAGGTCGTATGGGCTTTTTTGGTTGTTTTTGCACCACAAACCGTCAATAAAATCGGATTTATGTTGATTTCGGAGCAATTTTTGGTGTCAATTATTGTAAAATTACAATAATTTAAAGGCTAAGGAACTATTTTACTCGTCCAGCCCACCAAAGATCAAATTAAGCTGTATAGACTCTGTTCCACCTCCCTTATCTATAATCTTCAGTCTTGTGATACATGTTCGCACCACTAGATGGTGTATTGAGGCAGCAGAAAGATCGTCGCCCTCTGTTCCTCCTCCAGTCCAATTTTTCTATTTAACTCATGTACAATAATTATTTTGTTGTTACAGAACAATGCTTGCACGGAACGTCGCTGAAACAGAAACGTCCATCTGTTTATGGAGTAAAACTGTGGAACTCTTTAAGTGTGGAATTTAAGTTTAAATGTTTACAAATTTAAGAAAATGTACAAACAGAAAAACAGGTTGGGGGAGGGGGGGTTTAATTGGTTTGATTTTGTTGAAAGTTGCTAATAGGAACAGAAAACACAAGATTAATCTTCTCTCTGTTCCCTTTTGTTCATGTATGGATGACAGATTACTGTATATGTGTGTATATATGCACGTATATATGTATATATATATATAGTGAAATGGCATGAAATAGCATGAACAAATAAATAAATGAATACATTTTCTTCACACAACTCGTGCAGAAGCCTAAAAGCAAAGCGCCCCTGCAGCGACCCTGCAGCGCCCCTGCAGCGCCCCTGCAGCGCCCCTGCAGCGCCCCTGCAGCGCCCCTGCAGCGCCCCTGCAGCGCCAGCACCGACCTCTGGGAGGCGCGCGTCGGACTTGGTGTTGTCGTCGAGGACGCTGCTGTCGGTTCCCGGGTTCTGCAGGGTGGAGTCGTCGTCGTCGTCGTCGTCTCTCGACGGGCTGCTGACGCCGTCGGTCCTCAGCCGCTCCAGCAGCACGTTGACGTCCTTCACCGCTGGACGCCAAAACGGAGAAAGTCAACGAACGTGGACGCGTCAGTCAAGCAAATGGAATTTTAGCAACATCCTGTGGCTGTTTACAACGTCCCAAGTGAAAACGCATTGTCGTCTTCTTTTCATTTCAAATTTGCCGTTTACAACTGCAGTTTTCATGTTTAGCCACCAGGGGGAGCTGTTGGTTGTTTTTGTTTCTGTGTTTTCAATAGAAAGCGTTGCGTAAACAGAGAATTAGGTTTTCTTTTCTAATGTTTGACAGAAAATAATATTATTATTAGTAGTAGTAGAATTTGTTAGACGTACTTACAGTGAGGCTTATCTTATTGTTTTAATCACACTGAGTGAAATATTTACTTAAATGTGCCTTTCAGCAAAATGAAACAATTCATTTATTTATTTATATTTTTTATTTATTTATATTTATTTTTGGTTTATTTATTTATTTATATATATTTATGTATTTATATTAATTTGATGTTTACTTGCTTACTTATTTATTATATATATTTATTTTATTTTATTTTTTTTATTTATATTAATTGGATGTATTTATTTTTCTATTTATTTTATGTTTGTTTGCTTGTTTATTTTTTCGTCCTTATTTGATGTTTATTTATTTATTTATTTCTGGAAAGAAGAAGAAAATGAAACAAGAAAAAAGATAAACAAACAATGAATGGGGGGGGGATTGGTGGAAATAAGTCTGACTTATTTAATTCTACCCTTTCACATCTTTATCGTTACAAATCACGCAAAAGGATTTATTTTGTATTTATTTTTGGTTTACTCATTTATTTATTTATATTTATGTATTTATGTTAATTTTATGTTTACTTGCTTACTTATTTATTCTATTTATTTGATATATTTTTTATTTATATTAATTTGATGTATTTATTTTTATATTTATTTTGTGTTTGTTTGCTTGTTTATTTTTTTCATCCTTATTTTATGTTTATATATTTATTTAATTTATTTCTGGACTTGTCCAAAGAAAAGTAAACAAAAAAAAAAGGATAAACAAACTTTGGTGGAAATAAGTATGACTTATTTCATTCTACTCTTTTACATCTTTATCGTTACAAATCGCGCAAAAGGATTTGTTTTTATTTATTTTTATTTACAACATAACCCAATGAGTTGACATCTTGTTTGCGAGGGCGATCCTAAGACGAGCATCTCAAAAAACAAAACAAAAAAAAAAAAAACAATAAGATAAATGGAAAATTACCCTGAACTATCTTTTTGTCAGATTTTTGAAAAACAAAAGCACAAAAACCCCCAAAACAACCTTAAATGATCCGATTCCTCCTCGAGAACACGAGTTCATTTTCACCACTTCGATTAGCTTTTAGCCAACGTAGCCGTCTCACCCAGCGGAGGCCCGTCGTCCCGGGCGCCGGAGTCGGGGGCTTCGGCCGAGGATTCCTCCTCCATGATGTCGGCCGCCCCGCGCCGGGGGAAGGCCAGCGCTGGCTCCGCCCCCTGGTGGCCGGAGGCCGAGGGCTGCAGCGGGACTCTGTGTCGCTGGACGGTCTGCCGCCGGGGCTCAGACCCATGTAGAGACAAACTCACACCTGGACGGACGCAGGAGTGGAAGATGGAAACTTATGTAAGTTTGACGAATTTTGACTTTTTTGCAAATAACAAAAAAATAAAATGTGAAAAAAACCCACGAGGTGCTTCACAATAAGAGCCTTTTTACACGACGCTTCAAGAAGAAACGCGTCGTTTTAATCACAGTTTTGGACAATGATAATGAAAACGCAGTTCGCATGTTTGGCCACCAGGGGGAGCCTGTGAGGAGAATCTGGCCTGGGAGCAATGATGTCCTGGAGGCGGCCATTTTTTTTGTTATTGTTCAACTGAGTAATTATTTACTATGATAGTAGTGTAGTCGCAGCGTTTCACAAACATTTCCTCTCTGCTTTAAAAAATTCCACTTCGGAAGCAGTTTTCAAAAAGTCAAAGTATCTGGTTTGTTTCTCCGACTTTCCGTCCTCCGGAGGGGAGGGGGGGGCGGAGCCTAACCCGGCTGAGCACAGCGATGGTCCCGAGTCCATCGCCGGGAAAACAGATTTACTTTAAGAAGCTTAATCCCGACACACATTTAATCCCAACGCGGCGATACCTTCATTTGTACGAGCTCTTGTTTCTATTAAGAAGATTAGAGCGGCGCTATCGTCGCAGGAGGGAAACAAGATGGCCGCCGCTGATCCGCTAAATGAATACAGAGCAGGGACGCGTCACACTTCCTGTCGGTTTTGCGTTCTGATGGTTAAAACCCGTTTGCAATACAAGTCTCCACCAACAGGTGGCGTATTGAGGCACCCGCTGAGAGAAACACCTGAAACTACGACTCAGATACGTTTGTGGAATATCGGATACGACACTGAGATTGACTGTTTTACCATGAAAAAGTCAGGTCAGGGTTTGTTTGGGGCCACAGCGCCCCCTAACAGGCAGGGGGTGGAACTGCAGGAGGTTTTCAAAGGAGGTTTGATCCGAACATTCCGCCCGACAGCCGGTGTCCAGGGAGCATCGACACGGTCCCTCAGAGACGCCCCAACAATGAATCCATCAAACTTTAACGGCGCCTGTAACTGGAGCCCAGGTCACATGACGGGACGAGGTCACATGACGCCACCAGGGCAGCAGATGGTTTCCCTCACGACGCCGCTGCAGGCGGCGGTGCAAGAATGACATCATTGGCCAGTTACTGCGTGATGCTTTGTTGGGTTATAGGCACGTTATTACATTATTGGCAAGTTATTGGCATTTTATATTATTGTTACATTATTGGCAAGTTATTAAATTTTTGGCAAGTTTTTACATTATTGGCAAGTTACTGAATTATGCATTGTTAGGTTATAGGCAAGTTATTACATTATTGTTACACCATTGGCAATGTGTTATTGGCCGTTGTTGTTACTGTGGAGTTATTACATTATTGGCAAGTTATTGGCATTTTATATTATTGTTACATTATTGGCAAGTTATTACATTATGTATTGTTAGGTTATAGGCAAGTTATTACATTATTGGCAAGTTACTGCATTATGCGTCATTATGTTATAGGCAAGTTATTACATTAGAGGCCATTGTTACATTATTGGCCATTACATCATTATTCTATGTGCAAGTTACTCTATTATGCATTGTTGGGTTATAGGAAAGTTATTACATTATTGTTACACCATTGGCAATGTTGTGTTATTGGCCGTTGTTGTTACTGTGAAGTTATTACATTATTGGCAAGTTATTGGCATTTTACATTATTGTTACATTATTGGCAAGTTATTAAATTTTTGGCAAGTTATTACATTATTGGCAAGTTACTGCATTATGCGTCATTAGGTTATAGGCAAGTTGTTACATTATTGTTACACCATTGGCAATGTGTTATTGGCCGTTGTTGTTACTGTGAAGTAATTACATTATTGGCAATTATTGGCATTTCATATTATTGTTACATTATTGGCAAGTTATTACATTATGTATTGTTAGGTTATAGGCAAGTTATTACATTATTGGCAAGTTACTGCATTATGCGTCATTAGGTTATAGGCAAGTTATTACATTAGAGGCCATTGTTACATTATTGGCCATTATATCATTATTCTATGTGCAAGTTACTCTATTATGCATTGTTGGGTTATAGGAAAGTTATTACATTATTGTTACACCATTGGCAATGTTGTGTTATAGAAGGAAACGACTGGAACTCGTCTGTTTTTCTAAAAACGTATTTTAGAAAACGACTGGAACTCGTTTCTTCAACATTCACAATGTTCTGCTAGCAGACGATCCGTCGGTTCTCTGAGCTTTGACTCGTCAAATCCTCTGGACCTGAAACGAGGAAACACTGCCTCCGTGCTTCTACGTTTCCATTACTGCTGTGTCAACAACAACAACAACAACAACAACAACAACAACAACAACAACAACAACAATGTGCTCCGTTGCGTAACACTAGAACCTGCAGATGACCGACGACTCTGAGGGGAAACTAAAAGGAGAATGGGTGTGTGTGTGTGTGTGTGTGTGTGTGTGTGTGTGTGTGTGTGTGTGTGTGTGTGTGTGTGTGTGTGTGTGTGTGTGTGTGTGTGTGTGTGTGTGTATGCCCCCCCCCCATAATGCTCTGGGGTTTATGTTTGTTCTCCCCTAAAGAGAAGCAGGAGAGATTTGGCAGCTGCAAGACCTGCGACTGGTGTCAGGAGGAAACACACACACACACACACACACACACACACACACACACACACACACACACACACACACACACACACACACACACACACACACACACACACACACACACACAGGGAACGTGACCCATTTCTGTGTTTTACAACCGATGCACCAGCGAGGATGAAGGATGAGGAAATGCGGAACTGCAATCTTGGGAAAAAAAACAAAACAACAACAAAAAAACACACACACACACACACAAAAAAAAAAAAAAAAACGGGGACGGCTCAGTGTGCGTGTGTGTGTGTGTGTGTGTGTGAAGGTCATACGTTTGCACAGTGTGTGTGAGATGAAGCACAGGAGTGTGACGGGACGAGAGAGAGAGGGACAGAGAGAGAGAGAGAGAGAGAGAGAGAGAGAGAGAGAGAGAGAGAGAGCGAGCGAGCACTGCAGCAGGAGGACGTCCACTCCGGAGGACGAGCTGCAGGGACAACTTGAGGAGACTCACCGTGCAGAAGGTGGCGGAGGTAGAGAGGCGGCTTCACCCCTCAGGGGAGGAGAGAGAGAGAGAGAGGAAGAGGAGGAGGAGGAAGAGGAGGATGAGGAAGCCTTCCCAGCCAGGCTGCAGCAAACGCCAGTCACACACACACACACACACACACATACACACACACACACTCACACACACACACCTCAGCCCTTGTCCCCCTCCATGCGGACGTCCTTGCTGAGGGGAACCAGCATCCCCAGTCTAGAACTCCAGACTCCTCATCATCATCATCATCTTCCTCATCCTCATCATCATCATCATCCTCGCTTCAACATAAACACCTTCTGAGGCGCTGCTGCCATGGCGACGACCCCGGAGAACCACTGACAGATCCTGAGTGAAGGAGGAAACAACACACACACACACACACACACACACACACAGAAGCACAAGCAGGAGGTTTACAGTGAGAGAGAGAGAGGGAGAGAGAGAGAGAGAGAGAGAGAGGGAGAGAGAGAGAGAGGGAGGGAGGAGGTGCGTGCCACTCATCGGTATTTCTTCTCAGGCTTCTCTGGCAGCCAATCAGAGGTTAAGCTGCTCTGGCAGCAGCCAATCAGGGGAAAGGAAAAAAGAAAAGAGGGCGGGCTGTGACTGCTGCTGCTGCCCAAAACAATCACAGCTGGCACCGAGGATCACACACACACACACACACACACACACACACACACACACACACACACACACACACACACACACACACACACACACACTGGATTTGCAATCCAATGCATCAAAAAAAAAAAAGTAGGTAAAACATGTAGGGTGAATTTTTTTTATTTATTATTGTCCTATACCATCATTTTCTTTTATTTTGAAGTCCGAAACATTTAAAAAAAATAAAAAATAAAATAAAATATACATAAACTATGAAATCTGAGAAAAAGAAAATAGCAGGATTGAAATTAATTTAAAAAAAGAAGAAAAGAAAAGAATCTCGGGCTGAAAAAGTTGAAATGTATTTTTTTTTTAAATTTTTTTAAGTTTAACGTGTTAAAAAGATCCACATTCAAGACAAGGATGGAGAAAAGAAAACTGAATTCAATTCTAATTTATTATTGTCCATATATGCCATCATTTTGTTTTATTTGGAGTTTTTTCTTTTCTTTTTTTCTGTTATTTTGAAGAAACTATAAGATTTATCTTCTTCGTGGTCCTTTCAAACTACGGAAACATTCAATACAATGAGCTCCATGAAACCTGAGAAAAAGAAAGTAACATGATTGAAATACATTTTTTTTTAAAAGAAGAAGAAAAGAAAAGAATCTCAGGCTGGAAAAGTTTAAATGTTTTTTTTTTAAGTTTAACGTGTTAAAAAGATCCACATTCAAGACAAGGATGGAGAAAAGAAAATGAATGATAAACTCTTACTTTGAAACGAATGCTAGTTTGATAGTCTTCATTACAGCAGTACTCAGATCCACTACTTTTTAAAACTGTATTGGTCTACAAAGTAAAAGCCTCAGGTAATAAAAAAGTGGAGGACCAGGGGCCTCGTTTACACACAAAACAGGGCCTGGAAGATGTGGAGGGGAAAAAAGAACGACGTATCGCTTATAGATCATAAATCATACTTCAAATTTAAATGATTTAATAAAAAAAATTAAAAAAAAGCAGTGAAAAGAACTGGTTGATTATTAATAGTGACAGATCAGTCTAATTGCTGAGTCAGCATTAAACGGCAGCGACAGCTGCACGATGGAAGCGCTGGCACTGCGCCAGTGGTGGGATGAAGATGATGACGATGATGATGGTCAATAAGCAGATTTACGTCATCCAGCCGCTCCTACATTTCCTGCACGTCCACATTGAGACCTTTAAAATAACTTTGCAGGGCCGGGGGAGCCGAACAGGAAGTGGCGCCGCTCCACTTCCCGGGCCGACTTCTGGGGTTTTCAAAGTAAAAGGCGACTTCGACGCTGGTGTTTCAGCCGTTCACTTGAACTTGGTGTAAAATACGAGGATCGTTTAAAAGCCGTTACAAGTCATTATTGTCTGATTTGGATTAAAAAGTTACTCACTCAGCTAAAAAGTCATTTAAAAATCGGAGTTCCCGTCTGTCTCGCGAAACAAATATTCAAAACAAACCGTTTCTGAAGGACAATGCATGAAGACGTTTCTTTTTTAAAAATGGTCTTTTATTTGTTGTTTTCTTGACACTTGAAATCAACGTTTCCCGACATTTTAAAGACAATTATTCAATCAAACGTTGTTTTTCCACTTCGTGCAGGTCGAGACTCAATTCATCTGTAAAACACAAAGCAAAGAGAGAAACTTCCCGTCAGGATGTTAAAAAACAAGCAATGCATTTTAACTTATTTGAAACTATTTGATGTTTTTTTTTAGAATCTTTTCTCTGTATTTATTTTTCTAATCTTTCCTATGCTCTCTGTGTCGGTACTTTTATTGTCCTTCACATCTTATTTCTAACCTTAAACCTGTGATCGTAAACGCCAAAATAAAAGCACACAATCCAATCTAATCAATATCCTGTCCCAGTACACGCTACGTCTTGTACTTTTGCACGATTATACTAGTTTTCCAACTGTAATCACTGCATCACAATCAAACTATGGTGATTTTATGTTTTTGGTTGCGAATATATAAAAAGAAACATTTAAAATTGGCAAAACAGTTTTATATATAGATATATGAGATAATATGAGGTATGAGATATTGAACTTGTGCAAACATGAAAATGATGGTTCTCTTTTTTATATACTGTAAATACTGTACAGAGAATTCTTAAACATATCAGTAAATATGTATATATTCAGAATGTTGAACATCACATAGTAAACACATGCATTAGTCCACTGATAATTGTACAAGGGTTATTAAAATCTAATATATAAAACAACTATACATTTTTAATCATGGAGGAAATGATAGTGCTCTTTTAATGTATTTTTTAATAAACATATTTACCACATGTGAATCTTAACAGAATATCAATAAAGTTAATTGTGTTCGTTCAACCAAACGTAACAGAATCAAAGAAATGTTCAATGAAAAAAAAATAAAAAAAAATCAATAAAGTTTTACCTCTTCTCTTCCATCTCTTCCGGCCTGAGGGTTGATGAAGGCGTCATTTCCTTGCTTTTGCATTATTTCAGGGTTTTTTTGTTTGTTTTTTAAGCAACTAAATTCCGCGGCTGCTCCTCGGAGGAAGTAATGCAAATTCCAGTTGTGAAATGAAAGTCTTTTAACATTTTCTTTGTCGTGCAACTAAATGAAACTCTTTGATGTATATGTCTTTCATGAATCACAAAGAAAAGAAGCAGCTCCCTGAAACCCTTTGATGTATATGTCTTTCATGAATCACAAAGAAAAGAAGCAGCTCCCTGAAACCCTTTGATGTATATGTCTTTCATGAATCACAAAGAAAAGAAGCAGCTCCCTGCCGTTACTCACTGCTGCCGTCGCAGAGCGTCTCCTGGCTGGCGCTGCAGGTGGGCAGCGGCGTGACGGACAGGGAGGCGGGGCAAGACAGCGCCTCCAGGTGCTCGCCGGCCGGCGGCACGGCCGACGCCTCCGAGCGGACGCAGTCCGGGCTGGGCAGGTCGCCGCCCGGGAACGGGCTGTTCCAGTGGGAGAAGCCGATGGCCACCTGACCCGCCGGGTCGAACCCTGGGAGGACGCCACAAAACACAGCTTGGATTCTGTCGCCCCCTAGTGGTGGAGTCTGTACCACTTCGGCGGCTTCCCCCTGCACGGGTTCGGCCACATTTACCCACAAAACGACTCACCTGAACTACATGAAATCTTCAGGGACGATTTGTCGTCGTCCAAGGATCAAGAGATTTGATTCTGGGACATTAACGTCTAACCGTTTCCGAACAAATCACAAAAAAACCGCCCCCCCCAAAAAAGTTCCATACAAAAGTGGATGAGAGGCTCCTGTTGCCATGGAGATGCTCCGTGCTCAGCGTTTCACACAGTGACGTCGCTACCTAGCTAGCATCGATATGAGCTAACGGCTAACATGCCGGCGTGGCATTGGCGAAGGTCTGCGCTCTACCGAGTGTAGCTCTAGATTGTACGGTCAATCACTGCAACTGCGTTTCACTTTGCGATCTCATAAAGGACCATCTTCAACATGCATTATAATAACTCCTTTTAATCATTAACGCCTGACAAATGCTGCCTTTGCTCACCTAAGTCATCTCACCGGGTGAAAACGACATCGCGTATCTCAATTTTTCTCCAAATAATAAAATCTGGCTTCGCGAGACGCGGCTCTGCTGCGAACACAACCGGGATTATGCAAAATGTGACGACTGAACGCTGAAACCAGAGAAATGTCGAGGCAAAACGCCAGAAAATCATGTCAACATGGATTATTTTAGGGTCTGGAACTGGACGGTGGAATAGTTATGCAACACTGCCCCCTTCAGGTTAGATATGGAAACGCTCCTGTAACCGACTTCACTCAGTCATTGAACGACGGTAATGAAAACACAAATCTCTGTGTATTAACATTATGAGAGAACTGAACACACACACTAACACCCCCCCCCCCTCCCCCCCCCCCCCACACACACACACACACACACAGCAGTGAAACACGACGCCAGCAGATTTCAGAGGAACATCAGCACTGAACAAACGCGACATGATCAATAGCAGGGAGGCGAGTGCTGCTGCTGGATCAGCCCGGAGGGCGAGGAGAAGGAATCCGGGTTACAGACCTTCTTTTCACAAGTGGAGTCGCCACTAGTAACTACAACAGTGTGGAACTGTGGGAGAAAAGTCGACCGTTTCTCTTAAAAGAATTTAAAAAATAAATCAAGCAAAATTAAGGCCTGTCAGCCAAGAGTGAGGGTTTAATCTTGCCCACATGGCGAGAACTCGTCCTGTCCATGAGGGAAAACAACTATCTTTATATGATGGAGCTAAATGTTCCAAAGATAAAAGAAGCTTAAGGGAAAAATAAATAAATAAACAACAAGTTGAACCATTAAACTGAAAATTAAGATGAACTCAATTTACACAAGCATTTCCAGATTATGACCTTGTAATATTGAGCAAACCATGTGTGTTTATAGTGTGTTGGTTTCATTACAATGAAACTAAAAACCCACAGCACCCTCTAGTGGCCTGGCATGCCAGTGACATTGCAGTTATGCAGTTCAAATGTGGCGGCGTTCTCGTTCAGTCTAAAATAATAACCACTACAATCCACATAGGAGGTCGACTTTGTGTTTATTTTCCCCCCAAAATAGAGCCGGTGCTCATTGTTTACCGCCGAGTTTCCCTTTCAGGAATTTCCTTTGCAAGGCCTGTTGCTTCCTCTCGCGTCTCCGGGGACAAACTCCTCCAACGGAGTCCCGTCCTGCTTTTAAAGCCTAAAGCGCCTCCCCTGGATGTGGCTTCACTTTGAAGTCCAAGTGAAAAGTCGACCTAAAAGTCAAACCCAGTGATTGATGAAGAAGACACAGAAGGTGGTTCTGCCATCGGTGACCCCGTCTGGAACATGTTTGAGGAAGCAGAAGACGCTTCGTCCTCCTTTCGTCCTCGTCTCCTCGCCTCAGCAGCCGCCACTTTTCACCTTTGAGGCTTTGAGGCTCCGGACTTTTGGCAGAACGACCGGCTTCCTGGATCCAACACGTCCAAGAGCTTTTCTGACAGTGGAATCACCGAAGACGAGTCCAGGTATTACTTGATCGTCTACTAGCCGCGTGAGCGAGCAGCTTCCACTAGCCGCTAGCCGCCCGTGCTCCTTTCCTCCTCTCTGGTCTCTTCCAGGCTCAATCTTTCATCAAGACTCATAAAACTCCGACTATAACTTCAAAACACTATAAAAACTTGGATATTTATGAGGAAACAAGCCGATATAAACACAACAGATCGAGATCTGCACAACTCGTGATGTCACACATAGGCTCCGCCCACGAAGGAGAAGGATTCCCCCGATTTTGTCGGCTGGAGATTCAAAATCCAAATAACTTTGTTATGCGACAACAGTGGAGGGGCAGAGTCGGAGGAACCTTACAAGTAGAACCACAACTATCGTTTTTAAACAATGTAGTGTTTTACATTTCACTGGGACTTTAAGCCCCCAGTAAACCAAGTTTGACACTTTATATTGAGTAAAACTTTCAAAAAAATTCAGCAGAAGCGACACTAAAATCCTCTTTTCATGTTTTTTTTTCCCCCTTTTCCCTCCCGAGGGCCAGAAAACACAAGCGGGGTTTCTCTCCGCTCATGTTGCCGAAATCTGACAAGTTGGCGGGAAGATTTAAGCAGATTTAAACCCAACATAATCTTTAGATACGACTTTTATCGGGGGTGTCTGACGTGAGGAGTTCAGCCCGATGAAAGCTGGTGATGCGTTCAATGACACGCCGAAATCCGTGTATAAAAAGAAATAGAAATCACAAATCAGTCGTGACGTTAAGAGTTGAACTAGAAACTGTAAAGGATGAACAGAATACAGCCCCCCCCCGAGGGTAGCTTCTGCTCCTCAAACTAAATTATCAACCTCCTCCTCCTCCTCCTGCAATAAAAAGTCACCTGAAACGAAAGGAGGGATGGAGGGATGGCGGGATGGAGGGATGGAGGGAGGCGCTGCAGTAATCTACACCTGGCATGTATCCGAACGACCTCCAAAACCCTCGACGCGCGGGACATAGTGTGTTCTAAGCAATATCTATGTCGCAGTCATCAGGAAAAAAAAAAGAAAAGAGAAAGAGAAAGAGAAAAGTGTCGGTGTGGCTCCGGGAGGGCGAGGCCCAGAGAGAGAGCCGCCGGCAGGTGCAGGAATCTGGGCCGAGCGCTGCCGCCGGGAAAACCACCTGGAGGCAAGAGTGTCAAGAAAAAAAAAACCACGAGAGTTTTGTCCTCAATCATCCCCGGAAAACTTTGCAAGAGAATTTTATTTTTCGCTACGTTTTAGTTTTATTGTTTGAAATCGGCTCAATCCTCAGTCAGTCGCCGCAAATAAGTCCTCTGTGTGTTTTATGAATCCACCGCAGCGAGTTTGAACGAAGGAGACATGGTGGTGCAGAGTTAGCATGGTGAGTGTCAAAGGGTGCGTCCCAATAGTCCCTCCTGTCTCCTAACAGTCCCTCATATCAGTCCCTCCTGTCTCCTAACAGTCCCTCCTGTCTCCTAACAGTCCCTCATATCAGTCCCTCCTGTCTCCTAACAGTCCCTCCTATCTCCTAACAGTCCCTCCTATCAGTCCCTCCTGTCTCCTAACAGGAGGGACTCCTGTCTCCTAACAGTCCTTCCTATCTCCTAACAGTCCCTCCTGTCTCCTAACAGTCCCTCCTATCTCCTAATAGTCCCTCCTATCTTCAAACAGTCCCTCCTGTCTCCTCAGAGTCCCTCCTGTCTCCTAACAGTCCCTCATATCAGTCCCTCCTGTCTCCTAACAGTCCCTCCTATCTCCTAACAGTCCCTCCTATCAGTCCCTCCTGTCTCCTAACAGTCCCTCCTGTCTCCTAACAGTCCCTCATATCAGTCCCTCCTGTCTCCTAACAGTCCCTCCTATCTCCTAACAGTCCCTCCTATCAGTCCCTCCTGTCTCCTAACAGGAGGGACTCCTGTCTCCTAACAGTCCTTCCTGTCTCCTAACAGTCCCTCCTAACAGTCCCTCCTGTCTCCTAACAGTCCCTCCTGTCTCCTAACAGTCCCTCCTATCTCCTAACAGTCCCTCCTGTCTCCTAATAGTCCCTCCTAACAGTCCCTCCTGTCTCCTAACAGACCCTCCTATCTTCTAACAGTCCCTCCTATCTTCTAACAGTCCCTCCTATCTTCTAACAGTCCCTCCTATCTCCTAATAGTCCCTCCTATCTTCTAACAGTCCCTCCTGTCTCCTCAGAGTCCCTCCTGTCTCCTAACAGTCCCTCCTGTCTCCTAACAGTCCCTCCTATCTCCTAATAGTCCCTCCTATCTTCTAACAGTCCCTCCTGTCTCCTCAGAGTCCCTCCTGTCTCCTAACAGTCCCTCCTGTCTCCTAACAGTCCCTCCTGTCTACTAACGGTCCCTCCTACCTCCTAACAGTCCCTCCTACCTCCTAACAGTCCACCTCCTAGAGTTAGTAGGCTTCCTAAAGGAGTTAAGGAAAGGAGACATTTTTTCCAGACCTTAAATCAAAACTTTCCAGAAGTGGCTCCAGAGTTTTTCTGTCTCTCCACAATAAAACACAGATTCCCGGGAATTGATGAAAATACGCCGAATCCCTGCAGTGAAATTCCTCCTGTTACAACTTTATACGTCTTTTTCAATATCATGTGCAGCAAAAATCTATTTCATGAACTTACAGAATTTGTGGCTCAAAAACTAATCAGATTTTGCAAATTCAAGTGTTTTTTTGTTTTTTTTTTAACTCCAGTCGTGGCGCAGTTGCCGTTATTTCCGCCCCCATTTTCCAAAAAGTTCTGATGAAATATGATGAAATATTCATGGCGTTCTTCGTTCGTCCAGTCGAAGATCCAATCGTCCGGCGGATTTAATGGCGGAGGAGAATCGATGGGAAGGTTCAGGAAGCGGTGCTGACTTGTATTTTCCTCTCGGACAAAAGGCTTTTAAATCACAGCAGCAGACCGACGCTCTGTGATGTTCCACACTATAGATCTTCTGCCCCCCCCCCCAACCCCCCCCAACCCCCCCGTACACCCCCAACCCCCCCCCACCCAGCATTTCATTAGGTTTTGTTTTTATTTTTTTTAGTGGGTGCAGAAGAAGAGGATCACCAGTTTTTTTGAACAGCAAAAAGAAAAGAAACTTGTTTGGACACGTCTGTTTTTTTGTTTTATTTTAAAAATTGGAAGAAAAAAAAGATAATTTCTTGTGAGAAAATCCGATTACTGACAAAAACGACACACGATCAAGTCGCAGCGTCAGTTGTTCGAAAATGTATTAAATTACATAACTTTAACTTAATTCCGCCAAATGTCAAATGAACTTTTCCTTCACGACAATTTTTTAAAAATTCGATATTTTACGTTTTTTTTGGGGGCGTTTCTGAAAAGTTTTGCATTCATACAGCAAAGCGTTGAAAACGGTGTAGTTTTCACGTTTGGCCACTGGAGGATGCCGTTTGTTTTTCCGAATGAAACCACACACACACACACACGCACACACACACACACACACACACACACACACACACACACACACACACACACACACACACACACACACACACACACACAAATACACTATAAAAGTTTGTTTGTCCTTTCAAAGCGGGGCAGAAGACATTTCTACGCAGCAATTTGCACCTTTCATTTTAACATTAAGCACCCGAGTCTGCTGTGTCGTCACTTTTTGAAGGGGGGGGTGTGGGGGGGTATGTGGGGGGGGGGGGGGGGGGGGTGGCTCACCGATGGTGATCTGACTGACGCAGCTGTAGAAGGTTCCTGAAGAGACGTTGTAGCTGCTGCTGCTCGGCTCTCGGTCTGACGGAGGAAAGACATTTAATTTAATTAATTTGATTACAGTTCAAATTCATTTGTTCTTTTGTTTTTTTGGGGAAAATGTGCACAACAAGGTGTTAAACCTGGAACCGGCGGCCTTACAGGAGAGGTAAGTCTGAACCTGCAGTGTTAGAGGAAGGAAACAAACCCCGAGTGTGACAGCTTCTTGATTTATTGTCAGGTTTAGGCTACAGACATTTATTAAATGTGAAAGAAAGAACAAGACAACCAGGGTAAGTTTGCAATAGTCGCGACGTGTTTCAGGCACAATCTCTAACCCGCTCTGAAGACTCTCGCCATCCGTTCTCTCTTTTAGTAGGTTTGCAACTGGGTGTGTTCACTTCACCAAAGCACAGGAAACAAGATGGGCGAGGGTCAGTTCAAACATATAATAGAAGAAGAAACATCTCAGTAAGCTGCTGTTGGAATCTTCTGTTCAGTTGAGTCTGCCGCGACGGCAGTTTCACAGTGCGGTTGACTCCCTGTTATCAGTTCCGGTCAGCTTACTTCTGCTAACACGTGCTGTGCACTGCAGCACAGCCTGGTTCACAAATCTCAAAGAGCAATTTATGGCATATGTGGGATAACTTATATACGATCATTCTAACATTTATTGAGCTTTATATATATAGATATATTATATTGAGTAGTAGGAATGGTTAATTCGGTCAACCAGATACACACAAATAAAATGCAACAACAAAGGAAAAGCAAACAAACAAGCAGCAGACCGAAGAGTTTAGACTTACAAACTTTCTGCAATTGATGTAAAAGAACCAAAAAAATTCCTGAGATTCCAAACATAAAGAGACTAAAAAAAAAATTGCAAAAAAAAAAAAAAGTTAAAAAATGAACAATAAATGCCAATAAATGCAATAAAATAAAAATAAAGAAATTAATAAAAATAAATAAATAATAAATACATAAATAAATAATAAATACATAAATAAATAAATCCAATAAATGCCCTTAAAATGTAATCAAAGTGTTTATCGTCTACGAAATTTCATAAATTCAAACATAATGGTTTGTCATTGCGCCGCAAAACTGTGGGAACGTTACGAGCTGCGTTCTGCTCTTTTAAATTAATTTAAAAAAAAAAAAGGTGAAACGCGAAACGACAGAGCGGCGGAAGGTCACGAAGGTCACGGATCGTCCCGGATCGTCCCGGATCGTCCCGGATCGTCCTCCGTCGGTGTAAAAAGCTTGCAGCCTGCAGATTCGGCAGGCTTCAGTTTGGAGACGAAGCGTCAGCAGGTCGATCTTCTGAGTGGATTTCCTCCCACATCTATAATGCATCACCACATGAATTAATAACCGAGACAAATGTTGACTTTTTAAAAACTTCTTCACCTGCGGCGACGCAGCGACGATCTCTGCGCTCGGGATCGGTTCGTGCGTTCGCTCGAAAACTCGCCGGCGTGCGCGTGTCGCGGGGGGAAATCGTTTAAACATATTGATTTTTCTCTGGAACGTTCTGGTGGACCATGCCCCCCCCCCCGCGCTGGATACCTGCACAGACCCACTTTACCTGCGGACCCGGAGGAGAGGCGCGCGGCGGCGGCGCGCCGCGGACTTCGCGGACTTCCCGGGCGAACCCGCGTCGCCTCGTCCTGACGCTGCAGGCACACGACCTGGCCGGCGTCCTGGCTGCCTCCCGCCTTGCCGCAGCCCCCCACGGGCTCGCCCCCGGCCTGGATCTTCATGCCCGCGGCGGCGATCTGGCGCAGCAGCCGCACGTCGGCTCCCGCTTCACGATCCAGCATCGCCGGCGACGCTCGTTACGCGCGGCTCCTGCGCGCCGGAGGAGATACGACTCCCCCCCCCCCCCCCGGTGCCTCGGCGTCCTGTAGATCCACCTACTTGTAGTCACAAGGACATCCAAACCCCGCCCCCCCCCCCCCACCTCGCCCCCCGGCAGATCCTCCCGGTCCCGTGCCGCGGCGGCGGCGCTTGCGGGCTTTTACGCACGGCGGCTGCGGGCGTTGCTGCTCCGGCGGGGAGGTCCCGGTGCCGCTTCCACTTCCCCGAGAGCAGCTGTATGGCCCCGGAAGAAAAGATGGAGCGTGAGAGGACAAATAAACTCCCGATTGAAGCCTCACCCAGGAAACTCAAACATTGATTTTCGTTTTTTAAACCAATTAAAAAGGAAAATGAACGACGACGCTGTCAGGGTGAATTTGGAAAAACTCCCACAATGAAACAGCCATAGAGGTTGTTTTTTTTTAGAGTTTTGCAAAATAATAGTTCATTAAAAAATGATTGTGTGTTAAGATTACAGTTATTTTCTGTGGTTTTGTGCAAATATAGACATTTTCTTCAACTGGCACATCAAATTCAATATATTTTACAGATCCGGTCCACGAAAGACCGAGGAGAGAAATGAACCGACAAGAATCCCCTGAGAGATTCTCATATTAGTAAGACGTGAAAATCCAGGAAACAATAATCCTCCGTATCAGAGGAGTGAGAGAAAAGACAAGTGCAGATTAGTTTCTCAACATTCCGGGTAATAATTTACAAGTGTTGTGTTGCAGCGCTTTCAAAAAGTTCCGTTGCCATGGCGATGGGGATCGTGGCATTTTCAAAAAGGGTTTCCAGTTTCTCCAAACGTGGCGAAAGCGGCGTTTCCAATCCAGTGGTTTTATTCTCTCTCTCTCCGGTGTTTTTTTGTTCGTTCGGCTCAAATCCTAAAAATGCAGTTGCTGGAAACAGTCCTTGCAGTTCCCCGGTCCTCCTGCAGGCCGGACCCACGTGCCGCGGTTATATAACAAAGCGGCACGCCTGCCGGAGGAAGCCCCCCCCCTCAGGCTCCGGGGAAATATCCCAGATCTGTCAGACAATAAGTGGCGGCGCTGCCCCTCGTCAGCAGGACGAGCCGGGGATCGGCTGAGCGCAGCTCGCTGCCTTTGGCCTTAAATCACCCGGGGGGCACTTTTAAATATGTCGCTTGAAGAAACAAGGAGTCGGGCCAATAAAGAGGCTTCAGAGAAATTAAAGTCCTCGTGAAATGTAAACGATAGTTGTGGTTCTACTTGTAAGGTTCCTCCGACTCTGTTGTCGCATAACAAAGTTATTTGAATTTTGAATCTCCAGCCTAGGAAGTCGGGGGAATCCTTCTTCTTCGTGGGCGGAGCCTATGTGTGACATCACAAGTTGTGCAGATCTCGATCTGTTGTGTTTATATCGGCTTGTTTCCTCTTAAATATCAAGTTTTTACAGTGTTTTGAAGTTATAGTCTGCGTTTTATGAGCCTTGATGAAAGATTGAGCCTGGAAGAGACCAGAGAGGAGGAAAGGAGGGAGGGAGGGATATTAAATCAAAAAATTTTACTATTTGTTTTGGTTTTTTCTCTCTTGTAAAGAGGTCTGACCGAACCGGGCCAACAAGCGAAGCGATAAAACAGACTCAATAAAAGACAGTAAATAAGATAAATAAATAAAAAAAAGACCCAGGATTGTTCGGTGTTATATTTGCGTAAAGGAATAAATAAAAGTTGCGACAGCACCCCCTGGTGGAGAACCTGTGGAGGAGAACGCTCCATTGATTCCCACTCTTTGTGAGCCTTTCAGGTAGAAAGGGTCAAATCCAGCCCACCAATGGGAATTGGCTGGAAGTCGTCCCTTTATTCTGTTTCGAAATGAAGCTGAGTGGAGTCAGAGTGGCGTCCGTCGCTCGCGTGGCCCGTATGGATCCAGCCGGCGTTCCCTCAGGATCACTGAGTTCCGGGTTTCCCTCGTCACATGACCAGGTCGGAGTCACTGTGTACCTTCTGTTGGTTCCGTCACGGTCCGCAAAGTAAAGCTCCCCATTTGTACAAATAAAGTCGCCCTGAACTTTGGTTTGTTCGCAAACAAATTAAGTCAAAAAAAGCCAAAAAACCCAACTGAGTGAATGATTACGTTAGAGGAGGTTTATGTTTAACCTGGAAGTCGTCGATTCCGCCACTCTGGACGTTGTCTGATGGGAGAAACTTGTGGAAGCTTCACTCCGGGTGGAAGGACCGAGCCGTGAGGAGGGTGAACGTCTGGAAGTACGGAGCCGTGAGGAGGGTGAACGTCTGGAAGTACCGAGCCGTGAGGAGGGTGAACGTCTGGAAGTACGGAGCCGTGAGGAGGGTGAACGTCTGGAAGTACCGAGCCGTGAGGAGGGTGAACGTCTGGAACGACCGAGCCGTGAGGAGGGTGAACGTCTGGAAGTACCGAGCTGTGAGGAGGGTGAACGTCTGGAAACTTCACTCCGGGTGGAACGACTGAGCCGTGAGGAGGGTGAACGTCTGGAAGTACGGAGCCGTGAGGAGGGTGAACGTCTGGAAGTACGGAGCCGTGAGGAGGGTGAACGTCTGGAAGTACCGAGCTGTGAGGAGGGTGAACGTCTGGAAGTACCGAGCCGTGAGGAGGGTGAACGTCTGGAAGTACCGAGCTGTGAGGAGGGTGAACGTCTGGAAGTACCGAGCTGTGAGGAGGGTGAACGTCTGGAAGTACCGAGCCGTGAGGAGGGTGAACGTCTGGAAGTACCGAGCTGTGAGGAGGGTGAACGTCTGGAAACTTCACTCCGGGTGGAACGACTGAGCCGTGAGGAGGGTGAACGTCTGGAAGTACCGAGCCGTGAGGAGGGTGAATGTCTGGGCAAGTGAACCGAGGGATGAGCTGGTAGGTTGAACTCAGCCGGTGGTGGAGGGAACGGTGTGGTGACGTGATGCCGAGTGACATCATCATCGCCGTGTGTCCGTCTGAGTCCAGTTCCAGGATCGATGTGATGTGATGTGATGTGATGTGATGTGATGAGATGAGATGAGATGAGATGAGATGAGATGAGATGAGATGAGATGAGATGAGATGAGATGAGATGAGATGAGATGAGATGAGATGAGATGAGATGAGATGAGATGAGATGAGATGAGATGAGATGAGATGAGATGAGATGAGATGAGATGAGATGAGATGAGATGAGATGTGATGTGATGTGATGTGATGTGATGTGATGTGATGTGATGTGATGTGATGTGATGTGATGTGATGAGATGAGATGAGATGAGATGAGATGAGATGAGATGAGATGAGATGAGATGAGATGAGATGAGATGAGATGAGATGTGATGTGATGTGATGTGATGTGATGAGATGAGATGAGATGAGATGAGATGAGATGAGATGAGATGAGATGAGATGAGATGAGATGAGATGAGATGAGATGTGATGTGATGTGATGTGATGTGATGTGATGTGATGTGATGTGATGTGATGTGATGTGATGTGATGAGATGAGATGAGATGAGATGAGATGAGATGAGATGAGATGAGATGAGATGAGATGAGATGAGATGAGATTAAATTAATTTAATTAAATTTAAACCCTAACCCTCTAGTTACTTTTACAAGCAAAAACGTTAAAATTCCCTGATCTCGGGTACGGTAAGCTGTCGCTGTGAAAACCTTCAGCGTCACCACCTGGAATAGAGATGAAACAAATAGTGGTTAAAAGGGAACAGGCAGGTGTTTTTTTTACTTCCTCCTACTAATTTTCATTCATTAAAATGGAGCCCAACAGGATTGTCTTGTTTTGTCGTTTAAAAAAAAAAAAAAGTATTCACTGCAATGTTTGTTTTTATTATTTGTTTTCTATTTCATGTTGGGAGTGTTTGAATAGAGATCGACGAAATCAGAATACATTCATGTTATGGACTTGTAAGGCTCATCCTAGCACACGTTCCATGTTTACCTTGCTGATGGTCTTGATAGAGGTTCCTGGTTTCCCCGGACCAGGGAGGAGCTGCTTGGGAGCGCCGCCGCTACGTTTCCCTCCTTTGGCCTGAAGGTTTAAACAAATTGTTTCTGCGGGACTTCCTCACTTTGTTTCCCACAAAGTCCAGCCGAGGTAAGAACACTGTGCTTCCTTTCTCCACATAGATCTAGAACATTCTGTGTTTCTTTCACTGGCGCCACTTCAGGTTTGGCATTTTATTAAATGTGTGTGTATATATATATAAATATATATTCTTGTAAATAAAATTAAAACAGTACTTTATGGTGAAATGCTCAAAGACACTCCTACATGTGGCAATATTTGAAAAAAATACAAGTCAAGTTCACTTTGTTTCATCTTCACATCTGCAGTAGTAATGCTGCCATTTACCAAGTGACATAAGAAGATATATATATATATATAGAGAGAGAGTATAAATAGTATATATATAAAGTATAAATGGCATATATATATATATATATATATATATATATATAATTAGACTATTAGAGTTCAGTGAATAATAAATATTCACATAACCAAGTGATATAAGAAGTTTTAAACTGTTTAAAACATTGATATTTTACATGCAACGGTGTCATTTAAATGTCCATATCTTTATTGTTAATCTAAAAAAACTCTCAAAATATGCCGTTTTTGACGCCGGCACCTGTTAAAGGAGTTGATTTTTGTTAACATGTTTATGTAAGGCAGCTATTAAGTAGGCGTCACTCTTGCACTGGTTGTTTCAAAAGAGCACAATGCACTGTGTCAGGTTTGTCCCTCTCAGGACGCCGTAACGCCGTAGACTTTACCTTCGTCCTGGTTTATGTTCAGCAGCAAGGTGAGCAGCTTCGCCGCGTCCGGGAAACACCAGGTTGAAAACAGAGATTAAACACAGATTTTTTCCTTATTTATGTACAGTAATTGTGTAAATGAGTGTCAGTCTAGGTTGTTTTGTGATGTCATATAACTATGTATATATATATATATATATATATATATATATATATATATATATATATATATATATATATATATATATATATATATATATATATATATATATATATATATATATATATATATACAGTAATTGTGTAAATGAGTGTCAGTCTAGGTTGTTTTGTGATGTCATATAACTATGTATATATATATATATATATATATATATATATATATATATATATATATATATATATATATATATATATATATATATACGTATGTATATATTCAGGATTTATGATTGTTCAGGTCAGAGTGTTTCTGTTTCAATGCGTTGTGCGTTGTGGACGACAGGTATTGTTTTGTTTTGCTCCGTCCGGCTGAAATAAAGCAGAAGATTCGAGCGCGACCACAAATCCGGTGCCTCGCCCTCGCCCTCGCCCTCGCCCTCGCCCTCGCCACTCGTCTCAAAGATCAATTCAAGCACAAGGCAGAGTCCTGGCAATAGGCGCGTCTGTTTGAAGAGCTAATAAGTAAATAAAAGAAGCGTCCCGTTTCACCTCACCAGTCCATACAGGTGTTCACTCTCTGTTGCCAGTGTCCTGCACTGTGACATTGTAGTGAACGGTCCAACACTGTCATTAGAGTAAAGAGTTGTGCAAACTGGAAAATGATCAAATGAACCTGCAAGGGATGTGAAAATGTAAAATGGTGGTAATTATGAAGTGGAGCGAATGAAAGGCTAGTTCCAAACGTGTGATTAAAAGAAACGGGGCCCAGAGAATGGCTGTGGAAAAGAGAGAAAAGAAAAACCCAAACAAAACAAGGAAACAGAAGAAGAGATAACAATCGAAAAATGTGACCGACGTTAACACACCTATGTTTTAAGTGCTTTGAATTATGTACTCGGCCCGTACTTGTTTTTATGTTCGGTGGATGAACTGAACAAGTTTCTCTTCTGAGGAGGACTGTGTGTGTGTGTGCGTGTGTGTGCGTGTGTGTGTGTGTGCGTGTGCGTGTGCGTGTGCGTGTGCGTGTGCGTGTGTGTGTGTGTGTGTGTGTGTGTGTGGTTTCCCTTCACTATAATAAAGACGTCGTTCTGCACAAGGAACTGATCCTGGAATCGGTCTAATTAATTTCCCCCCCAAACATGTTTGGATTTTTATTTCTCATCTTCTTGTTGTACGTCTCAGTTTTTCCCTTGTAAAAAAAATGTGCTTTTGTTTTTTTTTCTCAGATAAACCAGGAAATTGAGATCCATCATGAAAAGAGCAGGATTGTTGAAGTTTGGCATCGTCCTTCTGTTCTTCGGTCTGTTTGTCGTCACCTTCTTCTTCACGGACTTCCTGGAGGTGAGAACTCGGAGACGTCACGGGGAGAAGGCGTCTGAATCAAGCAGTGAAGGAAAGATATTCAGTCAATGAGAGGAAAAAACAAACAAACATACTTTGGTTCTGCCAGATTCCGAAATCACCGAAGCCCCAAATGAAGGACGTCCGAGTCTCCATCAATCTGCGGATGAACCGACGCTCCTGCACCTTACGACCCCTGTCCCCCGAGGAGAGCGACGAGGAAGACCTCCTGCTGGAGTCCATCGCTTGGCCGGACGTCCCAGCGGTCCCGCCTCCCGTTTCCCTGAACGCAACCAGCAATGCGGCCCGGAGCCACTTCGCCATCCGGCCGAGGAGCGGCGGTGGACCGTGGCGCGTCGGGGACCAGCTGGAGGTCACGATCACCATGTACAACTTTCAGGGTCGCCCCAAGAACCGTGGTGGAGATTTCCTTCTGGCGCGGCTGCACAACCGGACGCTGGAAGCCGGCGTGGCGGGCCGAGTGGTGGATCACCTGGACGGCACCTACTCCGCCCTGTTCCCCTTGCTCTGGGAAGGAAACTCATATGTGGCGGTAACGAGTTCCGTCAATCGTCCGTTCTCTTTGCCTTCCCGACAGCTGACACTTGTTTGAATACCGTAGGGATCGTCGGCGCGGTGGTATGGCTTCGTTTGAACCACAACTGTGGTGCATTTAGGTTAGAGGCAGAGGGGGATACCCGCCATATCTGGCAACGCAGGTCAGCCCGTGAAGATCGATTTTCAAGTGGTTGTTAAACACGAGCCGCCAAAATCTAGACGACACGAGGAGGAAGGAAGGAGGAGAATGAGGAGAATAAGAGAGCACAGCTTTTATTCTGGCGGGGCCGGATCCTCTGGCGCTGATATGCGCCGCCGGTCACACGTCGACAATGAAGCAGAATAATAACAATAATAATAATAATAATAATAACAATAATAATAGTAATAATGCATTTCATATTTAAAGTGAAAAAGTTTCCGCCGTCTTCCGACGGAGGGGTGGCTAACCCTAAGCCTAACCCCAACCCTAACCCTACCACTAACCCCAACCCTAACCCTAACCCCAACCCTAACCCTAACCCTAACCCCAACCCTAACCCTAACCCTACCACTAACCCCAACCCTAACCACAACCCTAACCCAACCCTAACCCTAACCCTAACCTTACCATTAACCCCAACCCTAACCCTACCACTAACCCCAACCCTACCACTAACTCCAACCCTAACCTTAATCCCAACCCTACCCCTAACCCTAACCCCAACCCTAACCACAACCCTAACCCCAACCCTAACCTTACCATTAACCCCAACCCTAACCCTACCATTAATCCCAACCCTAACCCTACCACTAACCCCAACCCAACCACTAACTCCAACCCTAACCTTAACCCCAACCCTAACCCTAACCCCAACCCTACCCCTAACCCTAACCCCAACCCTAACCACAACCCTAACCCCAACCCTCACCCTACCCCTAACCCTTACCCTATACCGTGATCTGTGACTATCGTCCTTGGTTCTTTGCTCCGACAGGTGACGCTGGTACACCCCAGCGAGGCGATCCCATTCCTGCACAGGTTTGCCAGTGAAATGCCGGATGCGGTGGACTTTTACAGCACCTTCCACTCAGGCTCTCTCACTCAGACGACCATGTGCAGCGTGTGCTTACCGCCGAGCCGGCAGCCGCTGTGCAACTACACCGACCTCGGTACCGGCGAGCTGTGGTTCTGCTACAAGCCGCAGAATCTGAGCTGCGACACCAGGATCCGACACCACAGCGTGTACCAAAAAAGCCCAAAGGCCGAGGAGCACGTACTCTTTAAGAAGTGAGTGGTGGCACGTCATTGACTCTTGACTTGAACTGAACGAACGACTGACTAAAAGTTGAAGAGACAAGCAAAAAAAACAAACGACCTGGGTGGGCCGGTTTTTCCTGAAAGCACACACTTCACGGTTGATCTCAGCTGTAACTTGCAAAAATGTTTTCAGAATACTTTTTTTTTTTTTTTATGTCGCTACAATTTTAACAACTTTGCTTTGCTCCAGCGGTTTCACCATGAAAGTTCCTATTCCGGCTTCGGGACTTGATCACGTCACTGTGTTTCCAAAAACCAAAGGTAAATTCCAATTAAAAACTTTTTTTTTTTACTCCCACCAATAAGCTCTGATCACAATCTGAGGTGAGTTTCTTGCATGTGCACACGCGTGAAAACAAAATGAAAACTTACAGCAGCAATCAATCGGGATCAGTCAGAACGTCGGTTTAGAGGATTTTGAGCTTATTTTTTAGAAAAATGTGGCCTCGTGACGCCTCCTGTGGCGGGGGAGAGAACTACAAGTTTCTGAAAATGGACTGTAAAAAGCACACTTGGGTTTTAGATGATTTCAAGTTGTTCCAGCAGATTGTTTGCTAACATGGTCCTTTTTCGGCCATCGTCATTTTCCGTAAACACTCGGATGAGCCGGCCCTTTAAATGTTGTCGCTGCAAGGAATTGTGGGGCAGCATGAGCTGGTCTCCTTTGGTAAAGGATGCACCAGTGCTACCGTCGGCTAAAGGAGGTTCTAAAGGAAGCAATGAGGCTCCTTTTCTCTGCTTATTGAGAATTCAGTCAGTCGTTATCGGTCAGACAGTCGTACTTCCGGGGTTCAGGAGAAGTGGATAGAGACTCCATAGTCTTACTGGGTGACTTCAATGCTCACGATGGCAACGACCGGGTAACCGGGATTTGGTACCAGGGCTCCTTGGGTCTCAGGTCGATTGGTCGTTTAGCCCGGACGGCATTTCAATCAATGTAAGCAACGATAGAAATATGTGGTAGTTTTCCTTTAAGACGGAATTTGACGTGCCGATGAAACAATCTGAAAAAAGGTTGCATCGTCAAATGAAACCATAATTCAACCCTTTGACAGGTGAACCTGCAGCGAACAGTGTCGCGGGGATACCCGGACCCGCTGGGTACTACTACAAAGGTCTGTGGATTTCACTGAGCGGCACCACAGTTCACCAGTTCAACACCGCCTCTGCCATGAGCCAGTGTCTCAAGGACAAGGTGGTCCACATGTATGGAGACTCCACAGTCAGGCAGTGGTTTGAATTCCTCTTCGGGGAACTCCCAGGTAATCCCACCTGAAATAACGTCACACACTTTCAATTCAACGGCCCAACTGAAGCGTGACCCGTTCCTTTTCGAACGCTCTCAGATCTCAAGGTGTACAACCTGCACCGCATGAAGCAGTCGGGACCTTACGTGGCCCTGGACTACGACAAGAACATCTTCGTGACGTACCGCTGCCACGGCCTTCCTCTTCGTATCGTCCCCTCGCCAATTACAGAGCTGCACTACGTTGCCAATGAACTCAACGGAATAACCGGAGGGAAGACCACAGTGGTCATCATCGGTGTCTGGGCACACTTCACCACCTTCCCCATCAGGTACTACATCCGCCGGATGATGAGCATCCGGAAGGCAGTCGTTCGACTCCTTGCCAGAGCTCCCGACACTAAAGTGATCATCCGGACGGCGAACCTCAAACACTCTTCGACGGCCTTTTTGGCGCTGCTTGGTGGCGACTGGCCTTCACTGCAGCGGGACAGGGTTCTCAGGGCCCTGTTCAAAGGAGTGGATGTTCATCTGGTGGACGCCTGGGAGATGACGGTGGCTCACTACCTCCAGCATGACCTTCACCCTCCCCGGCCCATCATCAGGAATATGATCGACGTTGTTCTGTCATATGTATGCCCCTCGAAGAAAAGGTAGATGTGTTATATTCTCGTGACAAACAAACAACAACAAAAAAATGTAATTGTGAGGGTTTTTTTTTATAGGTTTTTACAAAGTTTCTGTACTATTTGTAGACTTGGCCGTGTTCAGTAAATCTTAAGTAAATAAAATCCACAGGAAATCATGGCAAACGTGTGCAAAACACAGGATTTCAGGATTTATTTTTAAATACATTTGTTCACGCATTGAACTTATTTATTACAGAAGATGCTTTTTTGCCTCGAAAAGAAGTGTTGAAGTACTGGCCTCGAGACTGCTTAAAGTGTAGAAGTAATACAGACGTCGTTCAGGGCAAAACCGGCTCCGTCCACGTGGAAGAGCTTGAGGTGAAATTGGCGCGATAAGCAACCGTCTCAACATGTACAGAACAGGTACAGAATTCTTTACGGGGGAGTGGAGGGAGGTGTTAATCAACTGTTTTCTCGTGGTTCTGTGAGACAGGAAGGAAAGACTTTGTTTTATTTTGCTCTTTTTGTTTGGTTCGGTAATTCAGAGTTTTCAATAAACTCTTACTTTGATTTTTTCATTACCCCTGAGCCGTTTAATCAAAATGTTTGACACTAAATCACAATGCAAATAAACTTTTATTCTCACTGAGACATTTTTTTTTTTGGGTGTGGCTGCT
Source organism: Blennius ocellaris (assembly GCF_963422515.1). Classification (NCBI taxonomy): domain Eukaryota; kingdom Metazoa; phylum Chordata; class Actinopteri; order Blenniiformes; family Blenniidae; genus Blennius; species Blennius ocellaris. Next base: position 1,186,512 of record NC_137671.1, read on the forward strand.
TGCGACCTGTGAATCAATCAGCACTCCTAAAAAATTGTTTTGATTCACTATTTCCATCTCGACACCCGCTATCTGTACTTTAGCCTGATTACTTATTTCACACTTTCCAAAAATCATAATTTTTGTTTTACATAGATTTAGTGATATTTCAGAAACTTTACGGACGTCATTGATGTACAGAATAAACAGTTTGGGTCCGAGCACTGATCCCTGGGGGACGCCGCACACAATTTGAGAGTAAAAGTCTCCCGTGTTCACAAACTGTTCCCTGTTCTCTAAATAGCTTCTCATCCAACTCAATACAACTCCTCTGACTTCATACTTCTCCAATTTATTCATTCATATTTCATGATTTATGTTATCAAATGCTTCTTCTTTTTTTTTTTTTATCAATAAAATCTCAAGCTTCATTTTTTGGAGTGAAAAAGAGGCTTTGAGCAACATGTCCGCTATTTTTTCAGCCGTCTTTTCCGAAAATTGACCGTTGGACAACAAACAACCGCCAGCGCCGTCGGATGAAATCAGGAAGCTGAGGGCCTTTTTCAAGTGAAAATGGAAAACGTCTTGTTAAGACATCCAGCATTCTTTGTTTTTTTCCCCTCATGTTTCTACTTTGTGTTTTTTAACCATTCTTGACCTCCGCCTGGATCGTCCCGTGGATTCCTCGCTGCTCCACGACAGTAAATCCTTCTTCTGCACATCAAATCACTTTGAACTATGTTTAATGTAGCACAAAGATATTTGCAGTACATGTTAGAAAGAAAACACATTAAAAGCCAAACTACAAAGACCCCCCCCCCCCCAACACCACCACCTCCACCACACAAAATCATACAACCTTCATTTTTATGAGTACAAAACTTCGTACAAAACTGTGTGCATTCAGCTGCCTTGCTCTGGACATGTATATGATAAAAGCACGTTGATCATGTTTTTAATGATGGGGGGTTCTGGGTGGATGTTGTGAGGCAGGTGGTGGGCGACCGTCATCTCCCAGGCGTCCACCAGTCGGACGTCCACACCTCTGAACACGGCTCTGAGCGCCTTGTCACGCTGCATCGAGTACCAGTCGCTGTTGGTCAGCGTCTCGAAGAGCGACAGAGCTTTGACGTTAGCGGTCCGGATGACGACCAGAGTCTCTGGGGCTCTGGCCAGCAGCCGTACGACCGCCCCGCGGATGCTCATCACCCGTCGGATGTAGACCTCCATGGGGAAAGTGCTGAAGTGCGACCATATGCCGACGACGATGACGGTGTCCCTGCCTCCAGAAAAACCGTCCAGCTCGTTGGCGATGTAACGCACCTCACTGGTCATGGATCTACCAAAGCGGATAGGAGGGGCGTGGCAGTGGAACGTCACCATGATGTTGTTGGTGTGATCCAGGGCCATGAAGGGTCCGGTCTGGTCCTGGGTGTGTAGGTCAAACTTATTGACATCTGAGATCAAAATAACGGGTTAAACACGAGTTGAAATGGCAACACAAAGGCTCCTTTTTTACAACAACGTTCTCCATGGCTCCGTTTCCACCGAGTCATTGAACTGGCAGTTCGTGTCGTGTTACTCACTTGGTAGTACCTCAAGCAGGTATTCAAACCACTGCCGGATGGTGGAGTCTCCATACAAGTGGACCTGCTTGCCTTTCAGACACTGAGTCATCTGCTCGGGGCTGAAGTCCTGAACCGCGGTTCCACTGAGTGATCGCCACGCGCCTCGGTAGTAAAAACCAGAAGGTGTCCACCTCACGCTGCTCAACGTCGACATGGGTTCATCTGAAAAAAGCAGCCGAATGGAAAAACAGATTCCACCTGAATTAATCAATCTGTCCAAGGTGTACTCTGACCTTTCCCCTCATTGGGACACCATTGGGACGTCATTGGGACCTCATTGGGACCTCATTGGGACCTCATTGGGACCTCATTGGGTCCTCATTGGGACCTCATTGGGACGTCATTGGGACCTCATTGGGACCTCATTGGGACCTCATTGGGACGTCATTGGGACGTTATTGGGACCTCATTGGGACCTCATTGGGACCTCATTGGGACCTCAGGACCAGTGGTGGCCCAGAGCTTTGAGGTTTTCAGTTTGGTGAGCCGACTGTGGCTGGAACCACTGTGGGTCCCTGAGCAAGACCCCTGACTGATATAGTGGTGAGGATATCCCAAGAAAGTCTCTGACTCTCCTCACAAGAGGCCCCTGGCCTGGATTAAGGTTCTTAAGGTTGTTTCTCCTCTTTGAGGCCTTTGGAAAACCTTTCAAAAATAGACTCCAGTTTCCTTTGAGTCAAGAAATGAGAATCTTCACAGACACCTTCAGAACAACATTGCAAATGTTTCACATGTCCCAATACTTCATATTGTACTTGATCAAAGCCTGGACTTTACCTTTTATGTTCACCGTCACGTTGACATCAGATGGTCCGGAAGAACGAATGTGGACTTTCATGTTGACGTCACTGAAGGAAAACACACATAAGTGTTATAAACTTACAGACTAGAAGAGCCACATTTGAAAGGTATGACAAGGAGAGAAAATTAGCTACGTCCCTTTAGAAGCTGAAGTCTCTGGAAAGAGAAGCGACAAGGGATTTCCTCAAAATGATGTGATTAAAAAAATGTTTTTATTTACTTTAGTGAAGAGTTGAGAAGACTTACTGAATCTGTGATTCATGTTATTATTGCTAAATCACATGAAAGAGTTCCAATCCAATACTGCCAGTTACTTTGTGCACATAAATAGAGTATCTTGATTTTACCATTGGGTTATAAGAATTGTTCGGTCACCAGTTGTTCACATAATGATCTGATAAGTTTATGGTTTGTGGTGTTTGTGTACCACCGTCATAGAGCAAAGAATCAACATTCTCTTTCCAGGTGCATCTCAAACAATTTCAATATCATGAAAATGTTCAATATTTATTGTCACTCATTTCAGAAAGTCAAACCCATATGTGACAGAGGCTCATGACACACAGAATGAAATATTTCAAGCCTTTATTTCTTGGAATGTTGATGATAATGGCTTACAGATCGTGAAAACCCAGAATTCAGTGTCTCTTCTGAAACGTATGTTGATTTCTATGCACTCAATACTTGGTTGCGCCTCCTTTTGTATGAATGACTGCATCTTAGCGGCATGGTCCGGACGCCATCAACCTGTGGCACTGCTCAGGTGTAATGGAAGTCCAGGTTGCTTTGATAGCAGCCTCCAGGTTATCTGTATTGTTGGGTCTTGTGTCTTCCTCTTGACATTGTCCCAGAGATTCTCTCTGGGGTTCAGGTCAGGCCAGTTTGCTGGCCAATCAGGTAGAGTAACGCCACGGCCATTGGACCAGCTTCTGGTACCTTTGGCAGTGTGGGCAGGTGCAAAGTCCTGCTAGAACACGAAATCAACATCTCCGTAAAGCTCGTCAGCAGAGGACAGGATGAAGTGCTCTAAAGTTTCCTGCGAGATGCTGCGTTGACTGTGGACTTCAGAAAACACAGTGGAGCGACACCAGCAGAGGACATGGCAGCACAAATCATCACAGACTGCAGAAACTTCACACTGGACTTGATTTCCAAATGATATGTAACATTTAGGACTTTGGACCACTGAGCAACAGTCCAGTTCTTTTTCTCCACAGCCCAGGTTCAGGAGTGGCTTGACACCAGGAATGCCCCAATTGTACCCCATGTCTACGATTGGTCAGTGTGGAGCGGCTCCTGGTGCTCTGACTCCAGCCTCAGTCCACTCCTTGTAAAGCTCCCCCAAAGTCTTGAACCCATTTTGCTTGACAATCCTCCCAAGGCTGCGGTCTTCCCCATGATTGTGTAGCCTACTGACCCATACTGAGAGACAATTTAAAGGCTCAGGAAACCTTTGCAGGTGTTTTGAGTTCATTAGGTGATTAGGGTGTGACACCATCACTTTCCGAAACAGAACTTTTCCACAATCTTCCAATTTATTGAGACACTGAATTTTGGGTTTTTATTATGTGTATTATATTGATAATCCTCACCTTACAAAGAGCTTCTCTTCATCAAGCCGGAGGTTTTGTGTGTATTCTCCTTTGCAATGATCGATCCGGGACTCACAGCCAAGATTCTTCGGCTTGTGGCAGAACCACGGTTCTCCGGTGCGGACGTCCGTGAAGTTGCACAGCGGCGTCCGGCTCGGTCGCAGGCAGACGTTGCAGGTGGTGGACTCGGTTTTGGAGCCGGAACGGAAGACGCTCTTGAAGTTTACCCGATCGGGTTGTTGGACGGTCAACCTGCGCAGAACTTCAACTGCCTCGCTGGAGTGAACCAGAGTCACCTGGCAGGACGGGGGAAGACGTTCAAAGTTTTCACCATGAGGTCCTCTGTACAACAGCAAAATATTGAAAGATGTATTAACCACCTGTCATGTCTTTATCAATATAGGCAGCTCTTCCAATGTGTAGTTGTCTAACAATCTATCTGCTTTGTCTGAATATGACTTTATATGTAACATCTTAAGGATCCATTCATTTGCAAGGACCTTCCCAGCTACTTCTTCTTCTTCACATAGTGGTAGCAAGTGCTAGCAACCAGATTAGCACTAGCATGCTATCTGCAAACCAAGGAACCCCCAAACTGACTCCTTCAAAGACACTCAGGAAACGTGGCAACTGCTGGGCTTTACATGTGTTCAATGACCAGCCTTGGTACAAGTGAGGCCACGATGCTAAAAGAGAAAACAACATCGATGGTTACGTCAGAATTACCTGGACCTCTGCACGTCCTTCCCAGAGGAGGGTGAACACAGCAGAGTAGGAGCCATTGAGGTGATCCACCACGTGTCCTGCCACACCGGCCTCCAGAGCAGGAGTGTGAAGACGAGCCAGTAAAACGTCCCCACCATACTTCTTGGGGCGGCAGAGGTAGTCGTGTATTTGGATCATGACCTCAAGCTGATCCCCGATGTGCCACTTTCCTCCTCCTCTTCTTGGGAGAATGGTGAAACTGCCACAGGCGGGATTTTTGGTATTGATCAAGGAATAATTTGGTTGCAGGGACGGATATCTCGGCCAAGCAAGGGACTCAAGTATGGCTTTTTCCTCGAGAACCTCTTCAGGAGAAATTGGTCGAAAGGTGCAGAAGCTGGGGTTGCTGGTGACGTGGCCTGGGATGTTGAGGACGGGCTTGGATATATTCTGCAAACGATAGAAAGTTGATAAGTGTGCATGAAGAACCGTAAAAGAAAGCAAAACGGAACCACCCGCAGCCCAGAGCCCTGAGACTGCATGGGGGGGGGGGATCTTCACAGATCTTTGGCCAGAATGTCCACTGCCAAAGTACAACGATAGTTTACTTTTGTGTTTCTGGATGTTTCTGGACTGTGACCTAAAAAAATGTTTTAGAATGAGACAGAATTACTTGACTCTTTTTGTTTTAAAGTTTATTCAAATGTGACATTTTTGGAATGACCAATACTCCCAAGTTTGACTAAAATATGTTATTTCTCCACAGTTAATGCAGAAAAAAAGAAGAAGAAGAAGAAGAAGCAGTTCAACAGAGTACTGGAGGAACACGCAGAGCATCTTACCTTTGAAGAAGTTCTTTTAGAAAGGACATATTCAGGGATGTTGATGACGGGCTTGGATTTATTCTGCAAACGATAGAAAGTTGATATCTTGGTGGTGGTGGTGGTGGGGGGGGGGGTGCGGGGGGGGCATCACGATAAGTCTTCACAGATCTTTGGCCAGAATGTTTGGACTGGGGTCCACAGCCAAAGTGTGTGTAGAATGGTATCAGGGAGATCAGCTGGCAGTTTGAACTTATGTTAGTGGAAGTGAGACCATCTTAAACATCCTTTGTCCTGGAAGGAACTCTGTGAAGGACCTGGTATGTATTGCTTAATTAAATTGGTTTTAAACTCAAACCATCTTTCCTGTGGTGTCTCAAACCCGTGTGACCTTATTTAAAGTAGAAATAAACTTAGCGAGGATTTCTTGGGGTGCAAATCACCAGGTGGCGTTGTCGGTCTGATATTCATTCACTGGAACAAAAAAGCTTTATCAAGCTAGCATGGGACGATAATAGTTCCATCACTGTTCTATGGAGGGAGGCGTCGTCGCCTCACACAAACGTACACGCCATTGAGGAATCTCTCTCCCTCCTCACCCTCCTTGTTTTTAATCACTGAAGAAAACTCACCGCTATAACGTCCGTGCAGAAAACCATGAAGATCACAACACAAACGGTCAAGAGCAGGAAGACTTGGACATATTTCGGGAGAGAAAAAGCGCCGAGGTTTGGACGAGGCCTGACCTCCATGATAGGTGGTCTCTGGGTACAGAGCAGTACTCTGATTACTTCCACTGCTGCTGCGCTGAAAGACGCAAACAAAGAGAAAGGTCAATGTTTGACTTATTTGAGCCTTTTCTAATCAAGAGCAACGTTCTGCAATGTTCTTAAAGTCTGGAGACAATGAGGCAAACATTTGCAGAAATCTCCTTTCACACCTTTCTACGTCACAGTCAACGAGTTTTTGTACCGTTTTACTTCAAATATTCACTTGTATGATGTTTTGCTCCAAACTAGAATGATTCCTTGTACAACGATAGTTTACAAAAGTGTTTCTGGACGTTTCTGGACTGGACATATTCGAAAATACATTTCTGCGAGAGAGAATTACTTTACCTTTTTTTCCAAACGTATTCAAATTTTTGAACTAATAGAACAGAAAACAACCTTATTTACACAGGAACTTGAGTCACAAGGTGCCCTACAGCACTACAAACAGAAAAAAACTACAGCAGAGATAAAATCATTAAAAATATAGACGCAGGAAAAACACACAGTGATAGAAAAAAGTAAAATTGACAACTTCAAGTTTAAATAAAATAACTTGTTTTTCCAGTTGATGCCAATAATGAAAGAGAAATTTGTACCATTTTAGTTAAAATATTCACTTGTGTGGGGATTTCTTACCTCATAAGGAACCATTTATGTTATGGTTGGCAATCGATAATAATTATCAAAGATAATTATTTATAATGTTATTGAAAATGTAATCTGATGTGTATCAGAACCTCGGAACTCCACCTGTCTTAACAGGAAATGATAGCCACTGCAGTTCTATCAGTCTCATAAGATATACTAAACAGTTAATCAGGAATTTGAATTAATAGTTAAATTAAATACAGTTACTAGAATCAACAGTAAAGCTTGAAGGATTTTGGAGTTCTTGATACAGAAGAGTCGACATTTCATTCACCTTTGTGCTCATTAATAAAACAACAAGTATGACTCCAAACATTATATTTATTTACAATGAAAACAAATAAAACACAGATTCTAACTACCTATGTACAGCTTCTGCGTCTGCTTCCTGTGTGTCTCTGCTAAAGGACCATTTCTAGAATGACTTGATGTGAATGAGACTTGTTTTGTAAAACGTCAGGAGTCGTCAGATGGTGTTCAGTTACTGTGTGATGTTGTCTTTGATGTGATATGTGTAGGATTGTGAGTTAACTAGTTACCGTATTTTCCGCCCTATAAGGCGCACCTGAATACCTCAAATTTTCTCAAAAGCTGCCAGTGCGCCTTATAGCCCGGTGCGCCTTATATATGGACGATTGTTCTACTCAAGACTGCTATTTCACAGCTGAACAACCAGAAGCTTTTATTTTGACAACTCTAAATTTGCAACCGGATCTTCAGAGCGGACCACACTCCACACAACACCTTAATCACTCATGGTTGCACACCAACATTCTAACAAACCAAAATAAACTAGATGAAATAATGACTCCCTAAACTGGGGAACAAAAACACATAAACACAATCAACACAACACCAAGCCCAACAACAACCCACAATAACCTCCAACAACACAAAACATGAATTTGTCGCTGCAAGGCATGATGGGACATCATGCCTTGCAGCGACAAATTCAACCTGAGCTCCTCAGTGCAGCCGATAGAAACTCCCATAATTCATTGCAGCTGTTTGTGGTGTTTTAAATGCAATTATTGGGGGTTCTATTTGGTTTGTGGTGTCGGTAATAATTGTGTTGTGTTGTGTTTTTGTTGCTTAGTTCATGTAGTTTAGTTTATTATTATTATTATTATTACCGGTAGTTGTAAGTTGTCAACCAGCAGTGAATAAGGTTTTGTGTGTAGTGTCATCCTGGCATAGGCTGCAGGTAGGACTATCAAAATAAAGTGTGTGCACCTCTCTGGGTGTTAGAATCAGTGGAAAATGTAACCTAATAGCTTTGAGCTGTAAAGGTTGTTGACCACTGATCTACTCCATGTGCCTTATATATGAATGAAGTTATAAATTATGTCAATTGATGTAGGTGCGCCTTATACACCTGTGCGCCTAGGGTGGAAAATACGGTAGTAAAGCAAAGATTAGCATGCAGACTCTGTGTCTGTGGCAGAGCTAACGTTGGTTTACAGGTTGATAACTGCTCCTAATATCATTATCTATAGAACTCAATCACTGTAACAGAACCAACACATCTTCATAAAGTTAAACAGTTCTATCATAGCATCAGGTTTAACTAATCTCAGGTAAAGCCCAGTTGTTGTTACCACTTCCTTGAAGGAGTTCAGTTGTTGTCCTGCTGGAGGGAAGCTGGTGTCTTCTCCTGTAGTTAGCACCTCCTGCTAACTGTGGTTGCTGGTTCTGCAGGCTGAGGAGAAGAAGATGAAGTTGATGTTTCAGGAGTCCTTCTTTGTAGCTCCTGGTTGTTCCTTTTGTCCAGACTGAGGAGCTGGTCGCTCAGGTCTGTGATGGTTTTCCTGCTGGTTGAGGAAAACACAAAGAAGTTCTGTGAGGCGTCGTTTCCCTGGTCCGTCCTGGAGGATCTGGTTGGTTTTCCTTGGTTGATGGCAGATTAGACTCTGGGTGCTGGTCTCTGGATCAGGGGAAGGTCTGACCCTCGTGGTGGGTCAGCAGAGGAGTTGAGGAGTGAAGGCCCTGGTTGCAGGCCTCTGGTGTTAGCTGTATGCTAACACTGGGTGAGCGGAGCTGCTGGGTGGCAGCTCTTCCCACGGTGTTCTCAGGAGAACGTCACTGCAAGACTCACTTGCAAGACGGGTTTTGTAGGCTTTTGTTGCAAATGTGTGGATTCGAAGGTATCGAATTCTGAGAGCTTCAACCAATCAGTGACTGGCTGAGTGCCTGGGGGGAATCGTCTTGTGAGCAGATGAGCAGAAAGCAGAGGGAATCCCGTGGGTCTGCAGTGACAAAATGCCCCCCCCCCCCAACCCCCAACCCCCACTGGATGTGATGGTCACTCACATTCCTGGGTCCAAATTCATACGTCATGACTGCGTATCAGGACAAATGAAAATTGTCTTTCCCTAGAAATGAACAAACTTTCTGTGGTGTTGTGAGATCCCAGCAGTTGTTTGATGTTTCCGTCCAAACTAGAATGATTCCTTGTACAACGATAGTTTACTATTGTGTTTCTAGATGTTTCTGGACTGTGGCCCAAAAAAATTATTTTAGAATGAGAGAGAATTACTTGACTCTTTTTGTTTTAAACTGTATTCAAATGTGACATTTTTGGAATGACCAATACTCCCAAGTTTGACTAAAACATGTTCTTTCTCCACAGAAACAAAAAGAAAAAGAAGAAGTACTGGAGACGAACATGCAGAGCGTCTTACCTTTGAAGAAGTTCTTTTAGAAAGGAAACATTCAGACGTGAAGCTGGTCACACTGGAGACTTCCAGGCAGCGATCATGAATGTAATGAAGTCGAGGGACGAACTAGTTTGGCTCGGACACAAAGGTGAAATGAGAACATGCATATCTAATCATTACAACTCCAATAAAATGATGGCTCTGAGTCACGAGGGCGACAATGTAAAGAAAAAAAGGAAGGGCCTGACTGTTATGGTAGCGGTTTATAGAGTGGGTGTGTTTGTGACCTATATGTTGTTGTGCTCCAAGGGGAAGGAAAAGTCACAGTCAAAGTTAAATCCTCAAACAAGAGGACATGTATTTCTGAAAGACTGAGCAAATAACAGTGTTTCAAGTCCGGATTTAAGAGAAGAGTGTGTCTCAGCAAGGGAAATACATGTTCAAGTTCATTTGAATCTTATTTCCAGACAGGAATCCTTTAATTCTTGCAATAATTCCCAGATGGTCGTCAGCAGATTTAGTTATTGTCCTAATGTGGTGGTTGAATTTCAGGTCCAGAATTACAGGAAGCCTTTTAGCCTGATTTATTGTCCTGAGGGACATGGAGTCCAGACGACCATTGACCTTTTACCTTTCCTCTTTGGAAACTCAGTCTTTTACTCATGTTAAGGCGCACAAACAAATATAAATAATACTTTTTAACCAGTTAATTTTTTTTATAGTAAAGGTTTTATATATTCAACAGATTTCTTGCATTTAAGGAGCAAGAGGAGGAGAATCCACCAGCAAATCTTTACAGAAGCACAGGAAGGATGAAATTATAATAAGAATTTTCCCCACTTTTACAATCTCAAGATATTTTAGAGATAAAAGTCATTTAAAAAAAAAAAACGTAAACATGAGACATAATGTTTGTTCAGGTAAAATATAGTGAAACCTTCATGATATTCGGTTTTCTAATCAAATCATTTGAAATACAATCAGCATATAGAATAAAAAGTATTGTGCAGTAGCACCCTGCAGACAGCAGGTGGCAGTAGAAGGCTGCGAATGTCTGTGACCAGTTTACATGGACCATCTGTAAATTATCGGACGTCATTGATGTACAGAATAAACAGTTTGGGTCCGAGCACTGATCCCTGGGGGACGCCGCACACAATTTGAGAGTAAAAGTCTCCCGTGTTCACAAACTGTTCCCTGTTCTCTAAATAGCTTCTCATCCAACTCAATACAACTCCTCTGACTTCATACTTCTCCAATTTATTCATTCATATTTCATGATTTATGTTATCAAATGCTTCTTCTTTTTTTTTTTTTATCAATAAAATCTCAAGCTTCATTTTTTGGAGTGAAAAAGAGGCTTTGAGCAACATGTCCGCTATTTTTTCAGCCGTCTTTTCCGAAAATTGACCGTTGGACAACAAACAACCGCCAGCGCCGTCGGATGAAATCAGGAAGCTGAGGGCCTTTTTCAAGTGAAAATGGAAAACGTCTTGTTAAGACATCCAGCATTCTTTGTTTTTTTCCCCTCATGTTTCTACTTTGTGTTTTTTAACCATTCTTGACCTCCGCCTGGATCGTCCCGTGGATTCCTCGCTGCTCCACGACAGTAAATCCTTCTTCTGCACATCAAATCACTTTGAACTATGTTTAATGTAGCACAAAGATATTTGCAGTACATGTTAGAAAGAAAACACATTAAAAGCCAAACTACAAAGACCCCCCCCCCCCCAACACCACCACCTCCACCACACAAAATCATACAACCTTCATTTTTATGAGTACAAAACTTCGTACAAAACTGTGTGCATTCAGCTGCCTTGCTCTGGACATGTATATGATAAAAGCACGTTGATCATGTTTTTAATGATGGGGGGTTCTGGGTGGATGTTGTGAGGCAGGTGGTGGGCGACCGTCATCTCCCAGGCGTCCACCAGTCGGACGTCCACACCTCTGAACACGGCTCTGAGCGCCTTGTCACGCTGCATCGAGTACCAGTCGCTGTTGGTCAGCGTCTCGTAGAGCCAAAGAGCTTTGACGTTAGCGGTCCGGATGACGACCAGAGTCTCTGGGGCTCTGGCCAGCAGCCGTACGACCGCCCCGCGGATGCTCATCACCCGTCGGATGTAGACCTCCATGGGGAAAGTGCTGAAGTGCGCCCATATGCCGACGACGATGACGGTGTCCCTGCCTCCAGAAAAACCGTCCAGCTCGTTGGCGATGTAACGCACCTCACTGGTCATGGATCTACCAAAGCGGATAGGAGGGGCGTGGCAGTGGAACGTCACCACGATGTTGTTGGTTTGATCCAGGGCCATGAAGGGTCCGGTCTGGTCCTGGGTGTGTAGGTCAAACTTATTGACATCTGAGATCAAAATAACGGGTTAAACACGAGTTGAAATGGCAACACAAAGGCTCCTTTTTTACAACAACGTTCTCCATGGCTCCGTTTCCACCGAGTCATTGAACTGGCAGTTCGTGTCCTGTTACTCACTTGGTAGTACCTCAAGCAGGTATTCAAACCACTGCCGGATGGTGGAGTCTCCATACAAGTGGACCTGCTTGCCTTTCAGACACTGAGTCATCTGCTCGGGGCTGAAGTCCCGAACCGCGGTTCCACTGAGTGATCGCCACGCGCCTCGGTAGTAAAAACCAGAAGGTGTCCACCTCACGCTGCTCAACGTCGAATTGGGTTCATCTGAAAAAAACAGCCGAACGGAAAAACAGATTCCACCTGAATTAATCAATCTGTCCAAGGTGTACTCTGACCTTTCCCCTCATTGGGACACCATTGGGACCTCATTGGGACCTCATTGGGACCTCATTGGGACCTCATTGGGACCTCATTGGGACGTCATTGGGACGTCATTGGGACCTCATTGGGACGTCATTGGGACCTCATTGGGACCTCATTGGGACGTCATTGGGACCTCATTGGGACCTCATTGGGACGTCATTGGGACCTCATTGGGACCTCATTGGGACCTCATTGGGACGTCATTGGGTCCTCATTGGGACCTCATTGGGACCTCATTGGGACCTCATTGGGACCTCATTGGGACGTCATTGGGACGTTATTGGGACCTCATTGGGACCTCATTGGGACCTCATTGGGACCTCAGGACCAGTGGTGGCCCAGAGCTTTGAGGTTTTCAGTTTGGTGAGCCGACTGTGGCTGGAACCACTGTGGGTCCCTGAGCAAGACCCCTGACTGATATAGTGGTGAGGATATCCCAAGAAAGTCTCTGACTCTCCTCACAAGCGGCACCTGGCCTGGATTAAGGTTCTTAAGGTTGTTTCTCCTCTTTGAGGCCTTTGGAAAACCTTTCAAAAATAGACTCCAGTTTCCTTTGAGTCAAGAAATGATAATCTTCACAGACACCTTCAGAACAACATTGCAAATGTTTCACATGTCCCAATACTTCATATTGTACTTGATCAAAGCCTGGACTTTACCTTTTATGTTCACCGTCACGTTGACATCAGATGGTCCGGAAGAATGAATGTGGACTTTCATGTTGACGTCACTGAAGGAAAACACACATAAGTGTTAGAAACTTACAGACTAGAAGAGCCACATTTGAAAGGTATGACAAGGAGAGAAAATTAGTTACGTCCCTTTAGAAGCTGAAGTCTCTGGAAAGAGAAGCGACAAGGGATTTCCTCAAAATGATGTGATTAAAAAAATGTTTTTATTTACTTTAGTGAAGAGTTGAGAAGACTTACTGAATCTGTGATTCATGTTATTATTGCTAAATCACATGAAAGAGTTCCAATCCAATACTGCCAGTTACTTTGTGCACATAAATAGAGTATCTTGATTTTGCCATTGGGTTATAAGAATTGTTCGGTCACCAGTTGTTCACATAATGATCTGATAAGTTTATGGTTTGTGGTGTTTGTGTACCACCGTCATAGAGCAAAGAATCAACATTCTCTTTCCAGGTGCATCTCAAACAATTTCAATATCATGAAAATGTTCAATATTTATTGTCACTCATTTCAGAAAGTCAAACCCATATGTGACAGAGGCTCATGACACACAGAAGGAAATATTTCAAGCCTTTTTTTCTTGGAATGTTGATGATTATGGCTTACAGATCGTGAAAACCCAGAATTCAGTGTCTCTTCTGAAACGTATGTTGATTTCTATGCACTCAATACTTGGTTGTGCCTCCTTTTGCATGAATGACTGCATCTTAGCGGCATGGTCCGGACGCCATCAACCTGTGGCACTGCTTGGGTGTAATGGAAGTCCAGGTTGCTTTGATAGCAGCCTCCAGGTTATCTGTATTGTTGGGTCTTGTGTCTTCCTCTTGACATTGTCCCAGAGATTCTCTCTGGGGTTCAGGTCAGGCCAGTTTGCTGGCCAATCAGGTAGAGTAACGCCACGGCCATTGGACCAGCGTCTGGTACCTTTGGCAGTGTGGGCAGGTGCAAAGTCCTGCTAGAACACGAAATCAGCATCTCCATAAAGCTTGTCAGCAGAGGACAGCATGAAGTGCTCTAAAGTTTCCTGCGAGATGCTGCGTTGACTGTGGACTTCAGAAAACACAGTGGAGCGACACCAGCAGAGGACATGGCAGCACAAATCATCACAGACTGCAGAAACTTCACACTGGACTTGATTTCCTAATGATATGTAACATTTAGGACTCTGGACCACTGAGCAACAGTCCAGTTCTTTTTCTCCACAGCCCAGGTTCAGGAGTGGCTTGACACCAGGAATGCCCCAATTGTACCCCATGTCTACGATTGGTCAGTGCGGAGCGGCTCTTGGTGCTCTGACTCCAGCCTCAGTCCACTCCTTGTAAAGCTCCCCCAAAGTCTTGAACCCATTTTGCTTGACAATCCTCCCAAGGCTGCGGTCTTCCCCATGATTGTGTAGCCTACTGACCCATACTGAGAGACCATTTCAAGGCTCAGGAAACCTTTGCAGGTGTTTTGAGTTCATTAGCTGATGAGGGTATGACATCATCACTCTCCGAAACAGAACTTTTCCACAATCTTCCAATTTGTTGAGACACTGAATTTTGGGTTTTTATTATGTGTATTATATTGATAATCCTCACCTCACAAAGAGCTTCTCTTCGTCAAGCCGGAGGTTTTGTGTGTATTCTCCTTTGGAATGATCGATCCGGGACTCACAGCCAAGATTCTTCGGCTTGTGGCAGAACCACGGTTCTCCGGTGCGGACGTCCGTGAAGTTGCACAGCGGCGTCCGGCTCGGTCGCAGGCAGACGTTGCAGGTGGTGGACTCGGTTTTGGAGCCGGAGCGGAAGAGGCTCTCGAAGTTTACCCGATCGGGTTGTTTGACGGTCAACCTGCGCAGAACTTCAACTGCCTCGCTGGAGTGAACCAGAGTCACCTGGCAGGACGGGGGAAGACATTCAAAGTTTTCACCATGAGGTCCTCTGTACAACAGCAAAATATTGAAAAATGTATTAACCACCTGTCATGTCTTTATCAATATAGGCAGCTCTTCCAATGTGTAGTTGTCTAACAATCTATCTGCTTTGTCTGAATATGACTTTATATGTCACATCTTAAGGATCCATTCATTTGCAAGGACCTCTCCAGCTTCTTCTTCTTCTTCTTCACATAGTGGTAGCAAGTGCTAACAACCAGATTAGCACTAGCATGCTATCTGCAAACCAAGGAACCCCCAAACTGACTCCTTCAAACACACTCAGGAAACGTGGCAACTGCTGGTCCTTACATGTGTTCAATGACCAGCCTTGGTACAAGTGAGGCCACGATGCTAAAAGAGAAAACAACATCGATGGTTACGTCAGAATTACCTGGACCTCTGCACGTCCTTCCCAGAGGAGGGTGAACACAGCAGAGTAGGAGCCATTGAGGTGATCCACCACGTGTCCTGCCACACCGGCCTCCAGAGCAGGAGTGTGAAGGCGAGCCAGTAAAACGTCCCCACCATACTTCTTGGGGCGGCAGAGGTAGTCGTGTATTTGGATCATGACCTCAAGCTGATCCCCAATGTGCCACTTTCCTCCTCCTCTTCTTGGGAGAATGGTGAAACTGCCACAGGCGGGATTTTTGGTATTGATCAAGGAATAATTTGGTTGCAGGGACGGGTATCTCGGCCAAGCAAGGGACTCAAGTATGGCTTTTTCCTCGAGAACCTCTTCAGGAGAAATTGGTCGAAAGGTGCAGAAGCTGTGGTTGCTGGTGACGTGGCCTGGGATGTTGAGGACGGGCTTGGATATATTCTGCAAACGATAGAAAGTTGATAAGTGTGCATGAAGAACCGTAAAAGAAAGCAAAACGGAACCACCCGCAGCCCAGAGCCCTGAGACTGCATGGGGGGGGGGGGATCTTCACAGATCTTTGGCCAGAATGTCCACTGCCAAAGTACAACGATAGTTTACTTTTGTGTTTCTGGATGTTTCTGGACTGTGACCTAAAAAAATGTTTTAGAATGAGACAGAATTACTTGACTCTTTTTGTTTTAAAGTTTATTCAAATGTGACATTTTTGGAATGACCAATACTCCCAAGTTTGACTAAAATATGTTATTTCTCCACAGTTAATGCAGAAAAAAAGAAGAAGAAGAAGAAGCAGTTCAACAGAGTACTGGAGACGAACATGCAGAGCATCTTACCTTTGAAGAAGTTCTTTTAGAAAGGACATATTCAGGGATGTTGATGACGGGCTTGGACTTATTCTGCAAATGATAGAAAGTTGATATCTTGGTGGTGGTGGTGGTGGGGGGGGTGGGGGGGGGGGGTATCACGGTAAGTCTTCACAGATCTTTGGCCAGAATGTTTGGACTGGGGTCCACAGCCAAAGTGTGTGTAGAATGGTATCAGGGAGATCAGCTGGCAGTTTGAACTTATGTTAGTGGAAGTGAGACCATCTTAAACATCCTTTGTCCTGGAAGGAACTCTGTGAAGGACCTGGTATGTATTGCTTAATTAAATTGGTTTTAAACTCAAACCATCTTTCCTGTGGTGTCTCAAACCCGTGTGACCTTATTTAAAGTAGAAATAAACTTAGCGAGGATTTCTTGGGGTGCAAATCACCAGGTGGCGTTGTCGGTCTGATATTCATTCACTGGAACAAAAAAGCTTTATCAAGCTAGCATGGGACGATAATAGCAAAGAGAAGATCTGGAACAACACAGAACCCATGAATTCTCACTTGAAATGACTTGAAAACGGAGTTGAAACGTGATAATTTCTTCCCTCTGGAGTTGTTCTATTTCGAGACACAATTAAACATTATTGTTTCTGTAAAAACTGTGTGTGAGTTTAGCTCTAGATGTTGGCGAGGCGCCAGCTGTGCTTCACTCTGATTCTTTCATATTAGCTTTTCCATGAGGCGTTGGTTGGCATGTTGCTGAACCAGTTCCATCACTGTTCTGTGGAGGGAGGCGTCGTCGCCTCACACCAACGTACACGCCATTGAGGAATCTCTCTCCCTCCTCACCCTCCTTGTTTTTAATCACTGAAGAAAACTCACCGCTATAACGTCCGTGCAGAAAACCATGAAGATCACAACACAAACGGTCAAGAGCAGGAAGACTTGGACATATTTCGGGAGAGAAAAAGCGCCGAGGTTTGGACGAGGCCTGACCTCCATGATAGGTGGTCTCTGGGTACAGAGCAGTACTCTGATTACTTCCACTGGTGCTGCGCTGAAAGACGCAAACATAGAGAAAGGTCAATGTTTGACTTATTTGAGCCTTTTCTAATCAAGAGCAACGTTCTGCAATGTTCTTAAAGTCTGGAGACAATGAGGCAAACATTTGCAGAAATCTCCTTTCACACCTTTCTACGTCACAGTCAACGAGTTTTTGTACCGTTTTACTTCAAATATTCACTTGTATGATGTTTTGGTCCAAACTAGAATGATTCCTTGTACAACGATAGTTTACAAAAGTGTTTCTGGACGTTTCTGGACTGGACATATTCGAAAATAAATTTCTGCGAGAGAGAATTACTTTACCTTTTTTTCCAAACGTATTCAAATTTTTGAACTAATAGAACAGAAAACAACCTTATTTACACAGGAACTTGAGTCACAAGGTGCCCTACAGCACTACAAACAGAAAAAAACTACAGCAGAGATAAAATCATTAAAAATATAGACGCAGGAAAAACACAGTGATAGAAAAAAGTAAAATTGAAAACTTCAGGTCTAATAAAATAACTTATTTTTCCAGTTGATGCAAAAAATGAAAGAGAAATTTGTACCATTTTAGTTAAAATATTCACTTGTGTGGGGATTTCTTACCTCATAAGGAACCATTTATGTTATGGTTGGCAATCGATAATAATTATCAAAGATAATTATTTATAATGTTATTGAAAATGTAATCTGATGTGTATCAGAACCTCGGAGCTCCACCTGTCTTAACAGGAAATGATAGCCACTGCAGTTCTATCAGTCTCATAAGATATACTAAACAGTTAATCAGGAATTTGAATTAATAGTTAAATTAATTACAATTACTAGAATCAACAGTCAAGGTTGAAGGATTTTGGAGTTCTTGATACAGAAGAGTCGACATTTCATTCACCTTTGTGCTCATTAATAAAACAACAAGTATGAGTCCAAAAATTATATTTATTTACAATGAAAACAAATAAAACACAGATTCTAACTACCTATGTACAGCTTCTGCGTCTGCTTCCTGTGTGTCTCTGCTAAAGGACCATTTCTAGAATGACTTGATGTGAATGAGACTTGTTTTGTAAAACGTCAGGAGTCGTCAGATGGTGTTCAGTTACTGTGTGATGTTGTCTTTGATGTGATATGTGTAGGATTGTGAGTTAACTAGTTAGTAAAGCAAAGATTAGCATGCAGACCCTGTGTCTGTGGCAGAGCTAACGTTGGTTTACAGGTTGATAACTGCTCCTAATATCATTATCTATATAACTCAATCACTGTAACAGAATCAACACATCTTCATAAAGTTAAACAGTTCTATCATAGCATCAGGTTTAACTAATCTCAGGTAAGGCCCAGTTGTTGTTACCACTTCCTTGAAGGAGTTCAGTTGTTGTCCTGCTGGAGGGAAGCTGGTGTCTTCTCCTGTAGTTAGCACCTCCTGCTAACTGTGGTTGCTGGTTCTGCAGGCTGAGGAGAAGAAGATGAAGTTGATGTTTCAGGAGTCCTTCTTTGCAGCTCCTGGTTGTTCCTTTTGTCCAGACTGAGGATCTGGTCGCTCAGGTCTGTGATGGTTTTCCTGCTGGTTGAGGAAAACACAAAGAAGTTCTGTGAGGTGTCGTTTCCCTGGTCCGTCCTGGAGGAACCGGTTGGTTTTCCTTGGTTGATGGGAGATCAGACTCTGGGTGCTGGTCTCCGGGTCCTGGGAAAGTCTGACCCTCGTGGTGGGTCAGCAGAGGAGTTGAGGAGTGAAGGCCCCTGGTTGCAGGCCTCTGGTGTTAGCTGTATGCTAACGCTGGGTGAGCGGAGCTGCTGGGTGGCAGCTCTTCCTACAGTGTTCTCAGGAGAACGTCACTGCCAGACTCACTTGCAAGACGGGTTTTGTAGGCTTTTGTTGCAAATGTGTGGATTCGAAGGTATCGAATTCTGAAAGCTTCAACCAATCAGTGACTGGCTGAGTGCCTGGGGGGAATCGTCTTGTGAGCAGATGAGCAGAAAGCAGAGGGAATCCCGTGGGTCTGCAGTGACAAAATGCCCACCCCCCCCACCCCCCCCCCCCCACCCCCCCCAACCCCCAACCCCCACTGGATGTGATGGTCACTCACATTCCTGGGTCCAAATTCATACGTCATGACTGCGTATCAGGACAAATGAAAATTGTCTTTCCCTAGAAATGAACAAACTTTCTGTGGTGTTGTGAGATCCCAGCAGTTGTTTGATGTTTCCGTCCAAACTAGAATGATTCCTTGTACAACGATAGTTTACTATTGTGTTTCTAGATGTTTCTGGACTGTGGTCCAAAACAATTATTTTAGAATGAGAGAGAATTACTTGACTCTTTTTGTTTTAAACCGTATTCAAATGTGACATTTTTGGAAAGACCAATACTCCCAAGTTTGACTAAAACATGTTCTTTCTCCACAGTTAATGCAGAAACAAAAAGAAAAAGAAGAAGTACTGGAGACGAACACGCAGAGCGTCTTACCTTTGAAGAAGTTCTTTTAGAAAGGAAACATTCAGACGTGAAGCTGGTCACACTGGAGACTTCCAGGCAGCGATCATGAATGTAATGAAGTCGAGGGACGAACTAGTTTGGCTCGGACACAAAGGTGAAATGAGAACATGCATATCTAATCATCACGACTCCAATAAAATGATGGCTCTGAGTCACGAGGGCGACAATGTAAAGAAAAAAAGGAAGGGCCTGACTGTTATGGTAGCGGTTTATAGAGTGGGTGTGTTTGTGACCTATATGTTGTTGTGCTCCAAGGGGAAGGAAAAGTCACAGTCAAAGTTAAATCCTCAAACAAGAGGACATGTATTTCTGAAAGACTGAGCAAATAATAGTGTTTCAAGTCCGGATTTAAGAGAAGAGTGTGTCTCAGCAAGGGAAATACATGTTCAAGTTCATTTGAATCTTCTTTCCAGACAGGAATCCTTTAATTCTTGCAATAATTCCCAGATGGTCATCAGCAGATTTAGTTATTGTCCTAATGTGGTGGTTGAATTTCAGGTCCAGAATTACAGGAAGCCTTTTAGCCTGATTTATTGTCCTGAGGGACATGGAGTCCAGACGACCATTGACCTTTTACCTTTCCTCTTTGGAAACTCAGTTTTTTACTCATATTAAGGCGCACAAACAAATATAAATAATACTTTTTAACCAGTTAATTTTTTTTATAGTAAAGGTTTTATATATTCAACAGATTTCTTGCATTTAAGGAGCAAGAGGAGGAGAATCCACCAGCAAATCTTTACAGAAGCACAGGAAGGATGAAATTATAATAAGAATTTTCCCCACTTTTACAATCTCAAGATATTTTAGAGATAAAAGTCATTTAAAAAAAAAAAAACGTAAACATGAGACATAATGTTTGTTCAGGTAAAATATAGTGAAACCTTCATGATATTCGGTTTTCTAATCAAATCATTTGAAATACAATCAGCATATAGAATAAAAAGTATTGTGCAGTAGCAGCCTGCAGACAGCAGGTGGCAGTAGAAGGCTGCGAATGTCTGTGACCAGTTTACATGGACCATCTGTAAATTATCGGACGTCATTGATGTACAGAATAAACAGTTTGGGTCCGAGCACTGATCCCTGAGGGACGCCGCACACAATTTGAGAGTAAAAGTCTCCCGTGTTCACAAACTGTTCCCTGTTCTCTAAATAGCTTCTCATCCAACTCAATACAACTCCTCTGACTTCATACTTCTCCAATTTATTCATTCATATTTCATGATTTATGTTATCAAATGCTTCTTCTTTTTTTTTTTTAATCAATAAAATCTCAAGCTTCATTTTTTGGAGTGAAAAAGAGGCTTTGAGCAACATGTCCGCTATTTTTTCAGCCGTCTTTTCCGAAAATTGACCGTTGGACAACAAACAACCGCCAGCGCCGTCGGATGAAATCAGGAAGCTGAGGGCCTTTTTCAAGTGAAAATGGAAAACGTCTTGTTAAGACATCCAGCATTCTTTGTTTTTTTCCCCTCATGTTTCTACTTTGTGTTTTTTAACCATTCTTGACCTCCGCCTGGATCGTCCCGTGGATTCCTCGCTGCTCCACGACAGTAAATCCTTCTTCTGCACATCAAATCACTTTGAACTATGTTTAATGTAGCACAAAGATATTTGCAGTACATGTTAGAAAGAAAACACATTAAAAGCCAAACTACAAAGACCCCCCCCCCCCCCAACACCACCACCTCCACCACACAAAATCATACAACCTTCATTTTTATGAGTACAAAACTTCGTACAAAACTGTGTGCATTCAGCTGCCTTGCTCTGGACATGTATATGATAAAAGCACGTTGATCATGTTTTTAATGATGGGGGGTTCTGGGTGGATGTTGTGAGGCAGGTGGTGGGCGACCGTCATCTCCCAGGCGTCCACCAGTCGGACGTCCACACCCCTGAACACGGCTCTGAGCGCCTTGTCACGCTGCATCGAGTACCAGTCGCTGTTGGTCAGCGTCTCGTAGAGCCAAAGAGCTTTGACGTTAGCGGTCCGGATGACGACCAGAGTCTCTGGGGCTCTGGCCAGCAGCCGTACGACCGCCCCGCGGATGCTCATCACCCGTCGGATGTAGACCTCCATGGGGAAAGTGCTGAAGTGCGACCATATGCCGACGACGATGACGGTGTCCCTGCCTCCAGAAAAACCGTCCAGCTCGTTGGCGATGTAACGCACCTCACTGGTCATGGATCTACCAAAGCGGATAGGAGGGCCGTGGCAGTGGAACGTCACCACGATGTTGTTGGTTTGATCCAGGGCCATGAAGGGTCCGGTCTGGTCCTGGGTGTGTAGGTCAAACTTATTGACATCTGAGATCAAAATAACGGGTTAAACACGAGTTGAAATGGCAACACAAAGGCTCCTTTTTTACAACAACGTTCTCCATGGCTCCGTTTCCACCGAGTCATTGAACTGGCAGTTCGTGTCATGTTACTCACTTGGTAGTACCTCAAGCAGGTATTCAAACCACTGCCGGATGGTGGAGTCTCCATACAAGTGGACCTGCTTGCCTTTCAGACACTGAGTCATCTGCTCGGGGCTGAAGTCCCGAACCGCGGTTCCACTGAGTGATCGCCACGCGCCTCGGTAGTAAAAACCAGAAGGTGTCCACCTCACGCTGCCCAACGTCGACATGGGTTCATCTGAAAAAAGCAGCCGAACGGAAAAACAGATTCCACCTGAATTAATCAATCTGTCCAAGGTGTACTCTGACCTTTCCCCTCATTGGGACCTCATTGGGACCTCATTGGGACCTCATTGGGACCTCATTGGGACACCATTGGGACGTCATTGGGACCTCATTGGGACCTCATTGGGACGTCATTGGGACCTCATTGGGACCTCATTGGGACGTCATTGGGACCTCATTGGGACCTCATTGGGACCTCATTGGGACGTCATTGGGTCCTCATTGGGACCTCATTGGGACGTCATTGGGACCTCATTGGGACCTCATTGGGACGTCATTGGGACCTCATTGGGACCTCATTGGGACCTCATTGGGACGTCATTGGGACGTTATTGGGACGTCATTGGGACCTCATTGGGACGTTATTGGGACGTCATTGGGACCTCATTGGGACGTCATTGGGACCTCAGGACCAGTGGTGGCCCGGAGCTTTGAGGTTTTCAGTTTGGTGAGCCGACTGTGGCTGGAACCACTGTGGGTCCCTGAGCAAGACCCCTGACTGATATAGTGGTGAGGATATCCCAAGAAAGTCTCTGACTCTCCTCACAAGAGGCCCCTGGCCTGGATTAAGGTTCTTAAGGTTGTTTCTCCTCTTTGAGGCCTTTGGAAAACCTTTCAAAAATAGACTCCAGTTTCCTTTGAGTCAAGAAATGAGAATCTTCACAGACACCTTCAGAACAACATTGCAAATGTTTCACATTTCCCAATACTTCATATTGTACTTGATCAAAGCCTGGACTTTACCTTTTATGTTCACCGTCACGTTGACATCAGATGGTCCGGAAGAATGAATGTGGACTTTCATGTTGACGTCACTGAAGGAAAACACACATAAGTGTTATAAACTTACAGACTAGAAGAGCCACATTTGAAAGGTATGACAAGGAGAGAAAATTAGTTACGTCCCTTTAGAAGCTGAAGTCTCTGGAAAGAGAAGCAACAAGGGATTTCCTCAAAATGATGTGATTAAAAAAATGTTTTTATTTACTTTAGTGAAGAGTTGAGAAGACTTACTGAATCTGTGATTCATGTTATTATTGCTAAATCACATGAAAGAGTTCCAATCCAATACTGCCAGTAACTTTATGCACATAAATAGAGTATCTTGATTTTGCCATTGGGTTATAAGAATTGTTCGGTCACCAGTTGTTCACATAATGATCTAATAAGTTTATGGTTTGTGGTGTTTGTGTACCACCGTCATAGAGCAAAGAATCAACATTCTCTTTCCAGGTGCATCTCAAACAATTTCAATATCATGAAAATGTTCAATATTTATTGTCACTCATTTCAGAAAGTCAAACCCATATGTGACAGAGGCTCATGACACACAGAAGGAAATATTTCAAGCCTTTATTTCTTGGAATGTTGATGATAATGGCTTACAGATCGTGAAAACCCAGAATTCAGTGTCTCTTCTGAAACGTATGTTGATTTCTATGCACTCAATACTTGGTTGCGCCTCCTTTTGTATGAATGACTGCATCTTAGCGGCATGGTCCGGACGCCATCAACCTGTGGCACTGCTCAGGTGTAATGGAAGTCCAGGTTGCTTTGATAGCAGCCTTCAGGTTATCTGTATTGTTGGGTCTTGTGTCTTCCTCTTGACATTGTCCCAGAGATTCTCTCTGGGGTTCAGGTCAGGCCAGTTTGCTGGCCAATCAGGCAGAGTAACGCCACGGCCATTGGACCAGCTTCTGGTACCTTTGGCAGTGTGGGCAGGTGCAAAGTCCTGCTAGAACACGAAATCAACATCTCCGTAAAGCTCGTCAGCAGAGGACAGCATGAAGTGCTCTAAAGTTTCCTGCGAGATGCTGCGTTGACTGTGGACTTCAGAAAACACAGTGGAGCGACACCAGCAGAGGACATGGCAGCACAAATCATCACAGACTGCAGAAACTTCACACTGGACTTGATTTCCAAATGATATGTAACATTTAGGACTTTGGACCACTGAGCAACAGTCCAGTTCTTTTTCTCCACAGCCCAGGTTCAGGAGTGGCTTGACACCAGGGATGCCCCAATTGTACCCCATGTCTACGATTGGTCAGTGCGGAGCGGCTCTTGGTGCTCTGACTCCAGCCTCAGTCCACTCCTTGTAAAGCTCCCCCAAAGTCTTGAACCCATTTTGCTTGACAATCCTCCCAAGGCTGCGGTCTTCCCCATGATTGTGTAGCCTACTGACCCATACTGAGAGACCATTTCAAGGCTCAGGAAACCTTTGCAGGTGTTTTGAGTTCACTAGGTGATTAGGGTGTGACACCATCACTTTCCGAAACAGAACTTTTCCACAATCTTCCAATTTATTGAGACACTGAATTTTGGGTTTTTATTATGTGTATTATATTGATAATCCTCACCTTACAAAGAGCTTCTCTTCATCAAGCCGGAGGTTTTGTGTGTATTCTCCTTTGCAATGATCGATCCGGGACTCACAGCCAAGATTCTTCGGCTTGTGGCAGAACCACGGTTCTCCGGTGCGGACGTCCGTGAAGTTGCACAGCGGCGTCCGGCTCGGTCGCAGGCAGACGTTGCAGGTGGTGGACTCGGTTTTGGAGCCGGAACGGAAGACGCTCTTGAAGTTTACCCGATCGGGTTGTTGGACGGTCAACCTGCGCAGAACTTCAACTGCCTCGCTGGAGTGAACCAGAGTCACCTGGCAGGACGGGAGAAGACGTTCAAAGTTTTCACCATGAGGTCCTCTGTACAACAGCAAAATATTGAAAGATGTATTAACCACCTGTCATGTCTTTATCAATATAGGCAGCTCTTCCAATGTGTAGTTGTCTAACAATCTATCTGCTTTGTCTGAATATGACTTTATATGTAACATCTTAAGGATCCATTCATTTGCAAGGACCTCCCCAGCTACTTCTTCTTCTTCTTCACATAGTGGTAGCAAGTGCTAGCAACCAGATTAGCACTAGCATGCTATCTGCAAACCAAGGAACCCCCAAACTGACTCCTTCAAAGACACTCATGAAACGTGGCAACTGCTGGGCTTTACATGTGTTCAATGACCAGCCTTGGTACAAGTGAGGCCACGATGCTAAAAGAGAAAACAACATCGATGGTTACGTCAGAATTACCTGGACCTCTGCACGTCCTTCCCAGAGGAGGGTGAACACAGCAGAGTAGGAGCCATTGAGGTGATCCACCACGTGTCCTGCCACACCGGCCTCCAGAGCAGGAGTGTGAAGGCGAGCCAGTAAAACGTCCCCACCATACTTCTTGGGGCGGCAGAGGTAGTCGTGTATTTGGATCATGACCTCAAGCTGATCCCCAATGTGCCACTTTCCTCCTCCTCTTCTTGGGAGAATGGTGAAACTGCCACAGGCGGGATTTTTGGTATTGATCAAGGAATAATGTGGTTGCAGGGACGGATATCTCGGCCAAGCAAGGGACTCAAGTATGGCTTTTTCCTCGAGAGCCTCTTCAGGAGAAATTGGTCGAAAGGTGCAGAAGCTGGGGTTGCTGGTGACGTGGCCTGGGATGTTGAGGACGGGCTTGGATATATTCTGCAAACGATAAAAAGTTGATAAGTGTGCAAGATGTAAATGAAGAACCGTAAAAGAAAACAAAACGGAACCACCCCCGGCCCAGAGCCCTGAGACTGCATGGGGGGGGGGGGGATCTTCACAGATCTTTGGCCAGAATGTCCACTGCCAAAGTACAACGATAGTTTACTTTTGTGTTTCTGGATGTTTCTGGACTGTGACCTAAAAAAATGTTTTAGAATGAGACAGAATTACTTGACTCTTTTTGTTTTAAAGTTTATTCAAATGTGACATTTTTGGAATGACCAATACTCCCAAGTTTGACTAAAATATGTTATTTCTCCACAGTTAATGCAAAAAAGAAGAAGAAGAAGAAGCAGTTCAACAGAGTACTGGAGACGAACACGCAGAGCGTCTTACCTTTGAAGAAGTTCTTTTAGAAAGGACATATTCAGGGATGTTGATGACGGGCTTGGACTTATTCTGCAAATGATAGAAAGTTGACATCTTGGTGGTGGTGGTGGTGGTGGTGGTGGTGGTGGTGGGGGGGGGGGGGGGGGGGGGGGGCTATCACGATAAGTCTTCACAGATCTTTGGCCAGAATGTTTGGACTGGTGTCCACAGCCAAAGTGTGTGTAGACTGGTATCAGGGAGATCAGCTGGTAGTTTGAACTTATGTTAGTGGAAGTGAGACCATCTTAAACATCCTTTGTCCTGGAAGGAACTCTGTGAAGGACCTGGCATGTATTGCTTAATTAAATTGGTTTTAAACTCAAACCATCTTGCCTGTGGTGTCTCAAACCCGTGTGACCTTATTTAAAGTAGAAATAAACTTAGCGAGGATTTCTTGTTGTGCAAATCACCAGGTGGCGTTGTCGGTCTGATATTCATTCACTGGAACAAAAAAGCTTTATCAAGCTAGCATGGGACGATAATAGCAAAGAGAAGATCTGGAACAACACAGAACCCATGAATTCTCACTTGAAATGACTTGAAAACGGAGTTGAAACGTGATAATTTCTTCCCTCTGGAGTTGTTCTATTTCGAGACACAATTAAACATTATTGTTTCTGTAAAATCTGTGTGTGAGTTTAACTCTAGATGTTGGCGAGGCGCCAGCTGTGCTTCACTCTGATACTTTCAAATTATCTTTTCCATGAGGCGTTGGTTGGCATGTTGCTGAACCAGTTCCATCACTGTTCTATGGAGGGAGGCGTCGTCGCCTCACACAAACGTACACGCCATTGAGGAATCTCTCTCCCTCCTCACCCTCCTTGTTTTTAATCACTGAAGAAAACTCACCGCTATAACGTCCGTGCAGAAAACCATGAAGATCACAACACAAACGGTCAAGAGCAGGAAGACTTGGACATATTTCGGGAGAGAAAAAGCGCCGAGGTTTGGACGAGGCCTGACCTCCATGATAGGTGGTCTCTGGGTACAGAGCAGTACTCTGATTACTTCCACTGCTGCTGCGCTGAAAGACGCAAACAAAGAGAAAGGTCAATGTTTGACTTATTTGAGCCTTTTCTAATCAAGAGCAACGTTCTGCAATGTTCTTAAAGTCTGGAGACAATGAGGCAAACATTTGCAGAAATCTCCTTTCACACCTTTCTACGTCACAGTCAACGAGTTTTTGTACCGTTTTACTTCAAATATTCACTTGTATGATGTTTTGCTCCAAACTAGAATGATTCCTTGTACAACAATAGTTTACAAAAGTGTTTCTGGACGTTTCTGGACTGGACATATTCGAAAATAAATTTCTGCGAGAGAGAATTACTTTACCTTTTTTTCCAAACGTATTCAAATTTTTTAACTAATAGAACAGAAAACAACCTTATTTACACAGGAACTTGAGTCACAAGGTGCCCTACAGCACTACAAACAGAAAAAAACTACAGCAGAGATAAAATCATTAAAAATATAGACACAGGAAAAACACACAGTGATACAAAAAAGTAAAATTGACAACTTCAAGTTTAAATAAAATAACTTGTTTTTCCAGTTGATGCCAATAATGAAAGAGAAATTTGTACCATTTTAGTTAAAATATTCACTTGTGTGGGGATTTCTTACCTCATAAGGAACCATTTATGTTATGGTTGGCAATCGATAATAATTATCAAAGATAATTATTTATAATGTTATTGAAAATGTAATCTGATGTGTATCAGAACCTCGGAGCTCCACCTGTCTTAACAGGAAATGATAGCCACTGCAGTTCTATCAGTCTTATAAGATATACTAAACAGTTAATCAGGAATTTGAATTAATAGTTAAATTAAATACAGTTACTAGAATCAACAGTAAAGCTTGAAGGATTTTGGAGTTCTTGATACAGAAGAGTCGACATTTCATTCTCCTTTGTACTCATTAATAAAACAACAAGTATGACTCCAAACATTATATTTATTTACAATGAAAACAAATAAAACACAGATTCTAACTACCTATGTACAGCTTCTGCGTCTGCTTCCTGTGTGTCTCTGCTAAAGGACCATTTCTAGAATGACTTGATGTGAATGAGACTTGTTTTGTAAAACGTCAGGAGTCGTCAGATGGTGTTCAGTTACTGTGTGATGTTGTCTTTGATGTGATATGGGTAGGATTGTGAGTTAACTAGTTAGTAAAGCAAAGATTAGCATGCAGACCCTGTGTCTGTGGCAGAGCTAACGTTGGTTTACAGGTTGATAACTGCTCCTAATATCATTATCTATAGAACTCAATCACTGTAACAGAACCAACACATCTTCATGAAGTTAAACAGTTCTATCATAGCATCAGGTTTAACTAATCTCAGGTAAAGCCCAGTTGTTGTTCCCACTTCCTTGAAGGAGTTCAGTTGTTGTCCTGCTGGAGGGAAGCTGGTGTCTTCTCCTGTAGTTAGCACCTCCTGCTAACTGTGGTTGCTGGTTCTGCAGGCTGAGGAGAAGAAGATGAAGTTGATGTTTCAGGAGTCCTTCTTTGTAGCTCCTGGTTGTTCCTTTTGTCCAGACTGAGGAGCTGGTCGCTCAGGTCTGTGATGGTTTTCCTGCTGGTTGAGGAAAACACAAAGAAGTTCTGTGAGGCGTCGTTTCCCTGGTCCGTCCTGGAGGAACCGGTTGGTTTTCCTTGGTTGATGGGAGATCAGACTCTGGGTGCTGGTCTCTGGACCAGGGGAAGGTCTGACCCTCGTGGTGGGTCAGCAGAGGAGTTGAGGAGTGAAGGCCCCTGGTTGCAGGCCTCTGGTGTTAGCTGTATGCTAACGCTAGGTGAGCGGAGCTGCTGGGTGGCAGCTCTTCCTACAGTGTTCTCAGGAGAACGTCACTGCAGGACTCACTTGCAAGACGTGTTTTGTAGGCTTTTGTTGCAAATGTGTGGATTCGAAGGTATCGAATTCTGAGAGCTTCAACCAATCAGTGACTGGCTGAGTGCCTGGGGGGAATCGTCTTGTGAGCAGATGAGCAGAAAGCAGAGGGAATCCCGTGGGTCTGCAGTGACAAAATGCCCCCCCCCCCCCCCCCCCCCCCCCCCCAACCCCCAACCCCCACTGGATGTGATGGTCACTCACGTTCCTGGGTCCAAATTCATACGTCATGACTGCGTATCAGGACAAATGAAAATTGTCTTTCCCTAGAAATGAACAAACTTTCTGTGGTGTTGTGAGATCCCAGCAGTTGTTTGATGTTTCCGTCCAAACTAGAATGATTCCTTGTACAACGATAGTTTACTATTGTGTTTCTAGATGTTTCTGGACTGTGGTCCAAAACAATTATTTTAGAATGAGAGAGAATTACTTGACTCTTTTTGTTTTAAACTTTAGTCAAATGTGACATTTTTGGAATGACCAATACTCCCAAGTTTGACTAAATCATGTTATTTCTCCACAGTTAATGCAGAAACAAACAGAAAAAGAAGAAGTACTGGAGACGAACATGCAGAGCGTCTTACCTTTGAAGAAGTTCATTTAGAAAGGAAACATTCAGACGTGAAGCTGGTCACACTGGAGACTTCCAGGCAGCGATCATGAATGTAATGAAGTCGAGGGACGAACTAGTTTGGCTCGGACACAAAGGTGAAATAAAAACAATCACCTAATCATCACGACTCCAATAAAATGATGGCTCTGAGTCACGAGGGCGACAATAAAAAGAAATAAGAGGAAGAGCCTGACTGTCATGGTAGCAGTTAATAGAGTGGGTGTGTTTGTGATCAACATGTTCTTGTGCTCCAGGGGAAGGCAAAGTCACAGTCAAAGTTAAATCCTCAAACAAGAGGACATGTATTTCTGAAAGACTGAGCAAATAATAGTGTTTCAAGTCCGGATTTAAGAGAAGAGTGTGTCTCAGCAAGGGAAATACATGTTCAAGTTCATTTTGAATCTTATTTCCAGACAGGAATCCTTTAATTCTTGCAATAATTCCCAGATGGTCGTCAGCAGATTTAGTTATTGTCCTAATGTGGTGGTTGAATTTCAGGTCCAGAATTACAGGAAGCCTTTCAGCCTGATTTATTGTCCTGAGGGACATGGAGTCCAGACGACCATTGACCTTTAACCTTTCCTCTTTGGAAACTCAGTCTTTTACTCATGTTAAGGCGCACAAACAAATATAAATAATACTTTTTAACCAGTTAATTTTTTTTATAGTAAAGGTTTTATATATTCAACAGATTTCTTGCATTTAAGGAGCAAGAGGAGGAGAATCCACCAGCAAATCTTTACAGAAGCACAGGAAGGATGAAATTATAATAAGAATTTTCCCCTCTTTTACAATCTCAAGATATTTTAGAGATAAAAGTCTTTTTTTTTTTTAAAACGTAAACATGAGACATAATGTTTGTTCAGGTAAAATATAGTGAAACCTTCATGATATTCGGTTTTCTAATCATATCATTTGAAATACAATCAGCATATAGAATAAAAAGTATTGTGCAGTAGCAGCCTGCAGACAGCAGGTGGCAGTAGAAGGCTGCGAATGTCTGTGACCAGTTTACATGGACCATCTGTTAATTATAAACTGCTGCAATTCAATAACTCCTGCTGATAACACTTCAGCTTGTATTCTGACATTTATACAATTATAGAATGTTCCCCGAGTCGGTAGTTTCCAGTGTTCCCCGAGTCGGTAGTTTCTAGTGTTTCCCCAAGTCCATAATTTCCAGTGTTCACCCAATTTGGTAGTTTCCAGTGTTCCCCAAGTCGGTAGTTTTGGAATTTCTGTCTAAATTCCTGCGTGTTCATTAAAAATGACAAAGAAACAGTTGCAGTTAGAGTTTTGTTGTTGTGCAGACGATAAGCACAATGCGAGATCTCGGGCTCAGCCGTCACCCCTTGTCTGTTCTGGAAACCATCAAAGCAGAAGAGCCCTGAGCAGATACGTGAGACACACCATCCTTTAATCCCCCTTTTGACCTCTGACACCAGAGGGAAGTTTGCGGAGGTGGTTTGGAACACCACTTGTTGGAGAGGAGCGCTTTCACCTCGCTCTCATCTTGATCCGATGGATGGGTTGCTGATGAGGTGGAGGGGAGGTCTTGCACCTTTTCCCTCGGGGTCAGATGTCGTCTTCTTCGACGGCACAGGGTGAACCGCCGTAGGGGGTAGGTGTCCTGGATCGTCCCGTGGATTCCTCGCTGCTCCACGACAGTAAATCCTTCTTCTGCACATCAAATCACTTTGAATTATGTTTAATGTAGCACAAAGATATTTGCAGTGCATGTTAGAAATAAAACACATTAAAAGCCAAAATACAAAGACCCCCCCCCCAACACCACCACCTCCAGCACACAAAATCATACAGCCTTAATTTTTATGAGTTCAAAACTTCGTACAAAACTGTGTGCATTCAGCTGCCTTGCTCTGGACATGTATATGATAGAATCACATTGATCATGTTTTTAATGATGGGGGGTTCTGGGTGGAGGTTGTGAGGCAGGTGGTGGGCGACCGTCATCTCCCAGGCGTCCACCAGTCGGACGTCCACACCTCTGAACACGGCTCTGAGCGCCTTGTCACGCTGCATCGAGTACCAGTCGCTGTTGGTCAGCGTCTCGAAGAGCGACAGAGCTTTGACGTTAGCGGTCCGGATGATGACCAGAGTCTCTGGGGCTCTGGCCAGCAGCCGTACGACCGCCCCGCGGATGCTCATCACCCGTCGGATGTAGACCTCCATGG
Organism: Blennius ocellaris; assembly: GCF_963422515.1. Lineage (NCBI taxonomy): Eukaryota > Metazoa > Chordata > Actinopteri > Blenniiformes > Blenniidae > Blennius > Blennius ocellaris. Next base: position 1,218,610 of record NC_137671.1, read on the forward strand.
GGAAAGTGCTGAAGTGCGACCATATGCCAAAAACGATGACGGTGTCCCTGCCTCCGGCAAGACCGTCCAGCTCGTTGGCGATGTAACGCACCTGACTGGCCATGAAGCTCCCAAAGAAGATAGGAGGGGCGTGGCAGCGGAACGTCACCATGATGTTGTTGGTGTGATCCAGGGCCATGAAGGGTCCGGCCTGTTTCTTGGTGTGCAGGTCAAACTTCCTAATATCTGACATCAAAACAAAGAGCGCTGATTAAAAACTGGTTAAACACGAGTTGAAATGGCAACACAAAGGCTCCTTTTTTACAACAACGTTCTCCATGGCTCCGTTTCCACCGAGTCATTGAACTGGCAGTTCGTGTCCTGTTACTCACTTGGTAATACCTCATTCAGGTATTCAAACCACTGCCGGATGGTGGAGTCTCCATACAAGTGGACCTGCTTGCCTTTCAGACACTGAGTCATCTGCTCGGGGCTGAAGTCCTGAACCGCGGTTCCACTGAGTGATCGCCACGCGCCTCGGTAGTAAAAACCAGAAGGTGTCCACCTCACGCTGCTCAACGTCGACATGGGTTCATCTGAAAAAAGCAGCCGAACGGAAAAACAGATTCCACCTGAATTAATCAATCTGTCCAAGGTGTACTCTGACCTTTCCCCTGATTGGGACCTCATTGGGACCTCATTGGGACCTCATTGGGACCTCATTGGGACCTCATTGGGACCTCATTGGGACGTCATTGGGACCTCATTGGGACCTCATTGGGACCTCATTGGGACACCATTGGGACGTCATTGGGACGTCATTGGGACCTCATTGGGACCTCATTGGGACACCATTGGGACGTCATTGGGACATCATTGGGACCTCATTGGGACCTCATTGGGACCTCATTGGGACGTCATTGGGACGTTATTGGGACCTCATTGGGACACCATTGGGACGTCATTGGGACCTCATTGGGACCTCATTGGGACCTCAGGACCAGTGGTGGCCCAGAGCTTTGAGGTTTTCAGTTTGGTGAGCCGACTGTGGCTGGAACCACTGTGGGTCCCTGAGCAAGACCCCTGACTGATATAGTGGTGAGGATATCCCAAGAAAGTCTCTGACTCTCCTCACAAGAGGCCCCTGGCCTGGATTAAGGTTCTTAAGGTTGTTTCTCCTCTTTGAGGCCTTTGGAAAACCTTTCAAAAATAGACTCCAGTTTCCTTTGAGTCAAGAAATGATAATCTTCACAGACACCTTCAGAACAACATTGCAAATGTTTCACATGTCCCAATACTTCATATTGTACTTGATCAAAGCCTGGATTTTACCTTTTATGTTCGATGTCACAAAGACATCAGATGGTCCGGAAGAACGAATGTGGACTTTCATGTTGACGTCACTGAAGGAAAACACACATAAGTGTTAGAAACTTACAGACTAGAAGAGCCACATTTGAAAGGTATGACAAGGAGAGAAAATTAGTTACGTCCCTTTAGAAGCTGAAGTCTCTGGAAAGAGAAGCGACAAGGGATTTCCTCAAAATGATGTGATAAAAAAAAAATAAAAAATTTACTTTAGTGAAGAGTTGAGAAGACTTACTGAATCTGTGATTCATGTTATTATTGCTAAATCACATGAAAGAGTTCCAATCCAATACTGCCAGTTACTTTGTGCACATAAATAGAATATCTTGATTTTACCATTGGGTTATAAGAATTTTTCGGTCACCAGTTGTTCACATAATGATCTAATAAGTTTATGGTTTGTGGGGTTTGTGTACCACCGTCATAGAGCAAAGAATCAACATTCTCTTTAAAAAAATTGTTTGAAAAACAAACACATAAAAACCAATAGATGTGTTGTTTGTCTATATTCTATATATATCGATCATCCTCACTATACAAAGAGCTTCTTTTCGTCAAGCCGGAGGTTTTGTGTGTATCCTCCTCTGGAATGATCGATCCGGGACTCGCAGCCAAGATTCTTCGGCTTGTGGCAGAACCATGGTTCTCCGGTGCGGATGTCCGTGAAGTTGCACAGCGGCGTCCGGCTCGGTCGCAGGCAGATGTTGCAGGTGGTGGACTCGGTTTTGGAGCCGGAACGGAAGACGCTCTTGAAGTTTATCCGATCAGGTTGCTGGACGGTCAACCTGCGCAGAACTTCAACTGCCTCGCTGGAGTGAACCAGAGTCACCTGGCAGGACGGGGGAAGACGTTCAAAGTTTTCACCATGAGGTCCTCTGTACAACCGCAAAATATTGAAAAATGTATTAACCACCTGTCATGTCTTTTTCAATATAGGCAGCTCTTCCAATGTGTAGTTGTCTAACAATCTATCTGCTTTGTCTGAATATGACTTTATATGTAACATCTTAAGGATCCATTCATTTGCAAGGACCTCTCCAGCTTCTTCTTCTTCTTCTTCACATAGTGGTAGCAAGTGCTAACAACCAGAGTTAGCACTAGCATGCTATCTGCAAACCAAGGAACCACCAAACTGACTCCTTCAAAGACACTCAGGAAACGTGGCAACTGCTGGGCTTTACATGTGTTCAATGACCAGCCTTGGTACAAGTGAGGCCACGATGCTAAAAGAGAAAACAACATCGATGGTTACGTCAGAATTACCTGGACCTCTGCACGTCCTTCCCAGAGGAGGGTGAACACAGCAGAGTAGGAGCCATTGAGGTGATCCACCACGTGTCCTGCCACACCGGCCTCCAGAGCAGGAGTGTGAAGGCGAGCCAGTAAAACGTCCCCACCATACTTCTTGGGGCGGCAGAGGTAGTCGTGTATTTGGATCATGACCTCAAGCTGATCCCCAATGTGCCACTTTCCTCCTCCTCTTCTTGGCAGAATGGTGAAACTGCCACAGGCGGGATTTTTTGTATTGATCAAGGAATAATTTGGTTGCAGGGACGGGTATCTCGGCCAAGCAAGGGACTCAAGTATGGCTTTTTCCTCGAGAGCCTCTTCAGGAGAAATTGGTCGAAAGGTGCAGAAGCTGTGGTTGCTGGTGACGTGGCCTGAGATGTTGAGGACGGGCTTGGATATATTCTGCAAACGATAGAAAGTTGATAAGTGTGCATGAAGAACCGTAAAAGAAAAATGGGACCACCCCCGGCCCAGAGCCCTGAGACTGGATTGGGGGGGGGGGGGGGGGGGGGGGGGGGGGGCATCACGATAAGTCTTCACAGATCTTTGGCCAGAATGTTTGGACTGGTGTCCACAGCCAAAGTGTGTGTAGACTGGTATCAGGGAGATCAGCTGGCAGTTTGAACTTATGTTAGTGGAAGTGATACCATCTTAAACATCCTTTGTCCTGGAAGGAACTCTGTGAAGGACCTGGTATGTATTGCTTAATTAAATTGGTTTTAAACCCAAACCATTTGCCTGTGGTGTCTCAAACCCATGTGACCTTATTTAAAGTAGAAATAAACTTAGCAAGGATTTCTTGGGGTGCAAATCACCAGGTGGCGTTGTCGGTCTGATATTCATTCACTGGAACAAAAAAGCTTTATCAAGCTAGCATGGGACGATAATAGCAAAGAGAAGATCTGGAACAACACAGAACCCATGAATTCTCACTTGAAATGACTTGAAAACGGAGTTGAAACGTGATAATTTCTTCCCTCTGGAGTTGTTCTATTTCGAGACACAATTAAACATTATTGTTTCTGTAAAACCTGTGTGTGAGTTTAGCTCTAGATGTTGGCGAGGCGCCAGCTGTGCTTCACTCTGATACTTTCAAATTATCTTTTCCATGAGGCGTTGGTTGGCATGTTGCTGAACCAGTTCCATCACTGTTCTATGGAGGGAGGCGTCGTCGCCTCACACAAACGTACACGCCATTGAGGAATCTCTCTCCCTCCTCACCCTCCTTGTTTTTAATCACTGAAGAAAACTCACCGCTATAACGTCCGTGCAGAAAACCATGAAGATCACAACACAAACGGTCAAGAGCAGGAAGACTTGGACATATTTCGGGAGAGAAAAAGCGCTGAGGTTTGGACGAGGCCTGACCTCCATGATAGGTGGTCTCTGGGTACAGAGCAGTACTCTGATTACTTCCACTGCTGCTGCGCTGAAAGACACAAACAAAGAGAAAGGTCAATGTTTGACTTATTTGAGCCTTTTCTAATCAAGAGCAACGTTCTGCAATGTTCTTAAAGTCTGGAGACAATGAGGCAAACATTTGCAGAAATCTCCTTTCACACCTTTCTACGTCACAGTCAACGAGTTTTTGTACCGTTTTACTTCAAATATTCACTTGTATGATGTTTTGCTCCAAACTAGAATGATTCCTTGTACAACAATAGTTTACAAAAGTGTTTCTGGACGTTTCTGGACTGGACATATTCGAAAATAAATTTCTGCGAGAGAGAATTACTTTACCTTTTTTTCCAAACGTATTCAAATTTTTTAACTAATAGAACAGAAAACAACCTTATTTACACAGGAACTTGAGTCACAAGGTGCCCTACAGCACTACAAACAGAAAAAAACTACAGCAGAGATAAAATCATTAAAAATATAGACACAGGAAAAACACACAGTGATACAAAAAAGTAAAATTGACAACTTCAAGTTTAAATAAAATAACTTGTTTTTCCAGTTGATGCCAATAATGAAAGAGAAATTTGTACCATTTTAGTTAAAATATTCACTTGTGTGGGGATTTCTTACCTCATAAGGAACCATTTATGTTATGGTTGGCAATCGATAATAATTATCAAAGATAATTATTTATAATGTTATTGAAAATGTAATCTGATGTGTATCAGAACCTCGGAGCTCCACCCGTCTTAACAGGAAATGATAGCCACTGCAGTTCTATCAGTCTTATAAGATATACTAAACAGTTAATCAGGAATTTGAATTAATAGTTAAATTAAATACAGTTACTAGAATCAACAGTAAAGCTTGAAGGATTTTGGAGTTCTTGATACAGAAGAGTCGACATTTCATTCACCTTTGTACTCATTAATAAAACAACAAGTATGACTCCAAACATTATATTTATTTACAATGAAAACAAATAAAACACAGATTCTAACTACCTATGTACAGCTTCTGCGTCTGCTTCCTGTGTGTCTCTGCTAAAGGACCATTTCTAGAATGACTTGATGTGAATGAGACTTGTTTTGTAAAACGTCAGGAGTCGTCAGATGGTGTTCAGTTACTGTGTGATGTTGTCTTTGATGTGATATGTGTAGGATTGTGAGTTAACTAGTTAGTAAAGCAAAGATTAGCATGCAGACCCTGTGTCTGTGGCAGAGCTAACGTTGGTTTACAGGTTGATCACTGCTCCTAATATCATTATCTATAGAACTCAATCACTGTAACAGAACCAACACATCTTCATGAAGTTAAACAGTTCTATCATAGCATCAGGTTTAACTAATCTCAGGTAAAGCCCAGTTGTTGTTCCCACTTCCTTGAAGGAGTTCAGTTGTTGTCCTGCTGGAGGGAAGCTGGTGTCTTCTCCTGTAGTTAGCACCTCCTGCTAACTGTGGTTGCTGGTTCTGCAGGCTGAGGAGAAGAAGATGAAGTTGATGTTTCAGGAGTCCTTCTTTGTAGCTCCTGGTTGTTCCTTTTGTCCAGACTGAGGAGCTGGTCGCTCAGGTCTGTGATGGTTTTCCTGCTGGTTGAGGAAAACACAAAGAAGTTCTGTGAGGCGTCGTTTCCCTGGTCCGTCCTGGAGGAACTGGTTGGTTTTCCTTGGTTGATGGGAGATCAGACTCTGGGTGCTGGTCTCTGGACCAGGGGAAGGTCTGACCCTCGTGGTGGGTCAGCAGAGGAGTTGAGGAGTGAAGGCCCCTGGTTGCAGGCCTCTGGTGTTAGCTGTATGCTAACGCTGGGTGAGCGGAGCTGCTGGGTGGCAGCTCTTCCTACAGTGTTCTCAGGAGAACGTCACTGCAGGACTCACTTGCAAGACGTGTTTTGTAGGCTTTTGTTGCAAATGTGTGGATTCGAAGGTATCGAATTCTGAGAGCTTCAACCAATCAGTGACTGGCTGAGTGCCTGGGGGGAATCGTCTTGTGAGCAGATGAGCAGAAAGCAGAGGGAATCCCGTGGGTCTGCAGTGACAAAATGCCCCCCCCCCCCCCCCCCCAACCCCCAACCCCCACTGGATGTGATGGTCACTCACGTTCCTGGGTCCAAATTCATACGTCATGACTGCGTATCAGGACAAATGAAAATTGTCTTTCCCTAGAAATGAACAAACTTTCTGTGGTGTTGTGAGATCCCAGCAGTTGTTTGATGTTTCCGTCCAAACTAGAATGATTCCTTGTACAACGATAGTTTACTATTGTGTTTCTAGATGTTTCTGGACTGTGGTCCAAAACAATTATTTTAGAATGAGAGAGAATTACTTGACTCTTTTTGTTTTAAACTTTAGTCAAATGTGACATTTTTGGAATGACCAATACTCCCAAGTTTGACTAAATCATGTTATTTCTCCACAGTTAATGCAGAAACAAACAGAAAAAGAAGAAGTACTGGAGACGAACATGCAGAGCGTCTTACCTTTGAAGAAGTTCTTTTAGAAAGGAAACATTCAGACGTGAAGCTGGTCACACTGGAGACTTCCAGGCAGCGATCATGAATGTAATGAAGTCGAGGGACGAACTAGTTTGGCTCGGACACAAAGGTGAAATAAAAACAATCACCTAATCATCACGACTCCAATAAAATGATGGCTCTGAGTCACGAGGGCGACAATAAAAAGAAATAAGAGGAAGAGCCTGACTGTCATGGTAGCAGTTAATAGAGTGGGTGTGTTTGTGATCAACATGTTCTTGTGCTCCAGGGGAAGGCAAAGTCACAGTCAAAGTTAAATCCTCAAACAAGAGGACATGTATTTCTGAAAGACTGAGCAAATAATAGTGTTTCAAGTCCGGATTTAAGAGAAGAGTGTGTCTCAGCAAGGGAAATACATGTTCAAGTTCATTTTGAATCTTATTTCCAGACAGGAATCCTTTAATTCTTGCAATAATTCCCAGATGGTCGTCAGCAGATTTAGTTATTGTCCTAATGTGGTGGTTGAATTTCAGGTCCAGAATTACAGGAAGCCTTTTAGCCTGATTTATTGTCCTGAGGGACATGGAGTCCAGACGACCATTGACCTTTAACCTTTCCTCTTTGGAAACTCAGTCTTTTACTCATGTTAAGGCGCACAAACAAATATAAATAATACTTTTTAACCAGTTAATTTTTTTTATAGTAAAGGTTTTATATATTCAACAGATTTCTTGCATTTAAGGAGCAAGAGGAGGAGAATCCACCAGCAAATCTTTACAGAAGCACAGGAAGGATGAAATTATAATAAGAATTTTCCCCTCTTTTACAATCTCAAGATATTTTAGAGATAAAAGTCTTTTTTTTTTTTAAAACGTAAACATGAGACATAATGTTTGTTCAGGTAAAATATAGTGAAACCTTCATGATATTCGGTTTTCTAATCAAATCATTTGAAATACAATCAGCATATAGAATAAAAAGTATTGTGCAGTAGCAGCCTGCAGACAGCAGGTGGCAGTAGAAGGCTGCGAATGTCTGTGACCAGTTTACATGGACCATCTGTTAATTATAAACTGCTGCAATTCAATAACTCCTGCTGATAACACTTCAGCTTGTATTCTGACATTTATACAATTATAGAATGTTCCCCGAGTCGGTAGTTTCTAGTGTTTCCCCAAGTCCATAATTTCCAGTGTTCACCCAATTTGGTAGTTTCCAGTGTTCCCCAAGTCGGTAGTTTTGGAATTTCTGTCTAAATTCCTGCGTGTTCATTAAAAATGACAAAGAAACAGTTGCAGTTAGAGTTTTGTTGTTGTGCAGACGATAAGCACAATGCGAGATCTCGGGCTCAGCCGTCACCCCTTGTCTGTTCTGGAAACCATCAAAGCAGAAGAGCCCTGAGCAGATACGTGAGACACACCATCCTTTAATCCCCCTTTTGACCTCTGACACCAGAGGGAAGTTTGCGGAGGTGGTTTGGAACACCACTTGTTGGAGAGGAGCGCTTTCACCTCGCTCTCATCTTGATCCGATGGATGGGTTGCTGATGAGGTGGAGGGGAGGTCTTGCACCTTTTCCCTCGGGGTCAGATGTCGTCTTCTTCGACGGCACAGGGTGAACCGCCGTAGGGGGTAGGTGTCCTGGATCGTCCCGTGGATTCCTCGCTGCTCCACGACAGTAAATCCTTCTTCTGCACATCAAATCACTTTGAATTATGTTTAATGTAGCACAAAGATATTTGCAGTGCATGTTAGAAATAAAACACATTAAAAGCCAAAATACAAAGACCCCCCCCCCAACACCACCACCTCCAGCACATAAAATCATACAGCCTTAATTTTTATGAGTTCAAAACTTTGTACAAAACTGTGTGCATTCAGCTGCCTTGCTCTGGACATGTATATGATAGAATCACATTGATCATGTTTTTAATGATGGGGGGTTCTGGGTGGAGGTTGTGAGGCAGGTGGTGGGCGACCGTCATCTCCCAGGCGTCCACCAGTCGGACGTCCACACCTCTGAACACGGCTCTGAGCGCCTTGTCACGCTGCATCGAGTACCAGTCGCTGTTGGTCAGCGTCTCGTAGAGCCAAAGAGCTTTGACGTTAGCGGTCCGGATGACGACCAGAGTCTCTGGGGCTCTGGCCAGCAGCCGTACAACCGCCCCGCGGATGCTCATCACCCGTCGGATGTAGACCTCCATGGGGAAAGTGCTGAAGTGCGACCATATGCCAAAAACGATGACGGTGTCTCTGCCTCCGGCAAGACCGTCCAGCTCGTTGGCGATGTAACGCACCTCACTGGTCATGAAGCTCCCAAAGAAGATAGGAGGGGCGTGGCAGCGGAACGTCACCATGATGTTGTTGGTGTGATCCAGGGCCATGAAGGGTCCGGCCTGTTTCTTGGTGTGCAGGTCAAACTTATTGACATCTGAGATCAAAACAAAGAGGGCTGATTAAAAACTGGTTAAACACGAGTTGAAATGGCAACACAAAGGCTCCATTTTTACAACAACGTTCTCCATGGCTCCGTTTCCACCGAGTCATTGAACTGGCAGTTCGTGTCCTGTTACTCACTTGGTAATACCTCATTCAGGTATTCAAACCACTGCCGGATGGTGGAGTCTCCATACAAGTGGACCTGCTTGCCTTTCAGACACTGAGTCATCTGCTCGGGGCTGAAGTCCTGAACCGCGGTTCCACTGAGTGATCGCCACGCGCCTCGGTAGTAAAAACCAGAAGGTGTCCACCTCACGCTGCTCAACGTCGACATGGGTTCATCTGAAAAAAGCAGCCGAATGGAAAAACAGATTCCACCTGAATTAATCAATCTGTCCAAGGTGTACTCTGACCTTTCCCCTCATTGGGACCTCATTGGGACCTCATTGGGACGTCATTGGGACCCAGGGTTCGAATTACAACGTGGCTTTCGGGGGAGCCCTATTTTCCGATCAGACCTCTCAAGTTTGTAGAATAGGTATGCGCCAGTGTTTTTAGAGCTCCCCCTAAATTTTTCAAATTAGGCTTTCAGGGGAGCCCAGCTCCCCTTAGCTCCCCCGTAATTCGAACTCTGTTGGGACCTCATTGGGACATCATTGGGACATCATTGGGACGTCATTGGGACCTCATTGGTACCTCATTGGAACCTCATTGGGACATCATTGGGACGTCATTGGGACCTCATTGGGACCTCATTGGGACGTCATTGGGACCTCATTGGGACGTCATTGGGACGTCATTGGGACGTCATTGGGACCTCATTGGTACCTCATTGGAACCTCATTGGGACATCATTGGGACCTCATTGAGACGTCATTGGGACCTCATTGGGACCTCAGGACCAGTGGTGGCCCGGAGCTTTGAGGTTTTCAGTTTGGTGAGCCGACTGTGGCTGGAACCACTGTGGGTCCCTGAGCAAGACCCCTGACTGATATAGTGGTGAGGATATCCCAAGAAAGTCTCTGACTCTCCTCACAAGCGGCACCTGGCCTGGATTAAGGTTCTTAAGGTTGTTTCTCCTCTTTGAGGCCTTTGGAAAACCTTTCAAAAATAGACTCCAGTTTCCTTTGAGTCAAGAAATGAGAATCTTCACAGACACCTTCAGAACAACATTGCAAATGTTTCACATGTCCCAATACTTCATATTGTACTTGATCAAAGCCTGGACTTTACCTTTTATGTTCACCGTCACGTTGACATCAGATGGTCCGGAAGAACGAATGTGGACTTTCATGTTGACGTCACTGAAGGAAAACACACATAAGTGTTATAAACTTACAGACTAGAAGAGCCACATTTGAAAGGTATGACAAGGAGAGAAAATTAGTTACGTCCCTTTAGAAGCTGAAGTCTCTGGAAAGAGAAGCGACAAGGGATTTCCTCAAAATGATGTGATTAAAAAAATTTTTTTATTTACTTTAGTGAAGAGTTGAGAAGACTTACTGAATCTGTGATTCATGTTATTATTGCTAAATCACACGAAAGAGTTCCAATCCAATACTGCCAGTTACTTTGTGCACATAAATAGAGTATTTGATTTTACCATTGGGTTATAAGAATTGTTCGGTCACCAGTTGTTCACATAATGATCTGATAAGTTTATGGTTTGTGGGGTTTGTGTACCACCGTCATAGAGCAAAGAATCAACATTCTCTTTACAGGTGCATCTCAAACAATTTCAATATCATGAAAATGTTCAATATTTATTGTCACTCATTTCAGAAAGTCAAACCCATATGTGACAGAGGCTCATGACACACAGAATGAAATATTTCAAGCCTTTATTTCTTGGAATGTTGATGATAATGGCTTACAGATCGTGAAAACCCAGAATTCAGTGTCTCTTCTGAAACGTATGTTGATTTCTATGCACTCAATACTTGGTTGCGCCTCCTTTTGCATGAATGACTGCATCTTAGCGGCATGGTCCGGACGCCATCAACCTGTGGCACTGCTCAGGTGTAATGGAAGTCCAGGTTGCTTTGATAGCAGCCTCCAGGTTATCTGTATTGTTGGGTCTTGTGTCTTCCTCTTGACATTGTCCCAGAGATTCTCTCTGGGGTTCAGGTCAGGCCAGTTTGCTGGCCAATCAGGCAGAGTAACGCCACGGCCATTGGACCAGCTTCTGGTACCTTTGGCAGTGTGGGCAGGTGCAAAGTCCTGCTAGAACACGAAATCAACATCTCCGTAAAGCTCGTCAGCAGAGGACAGCATGAAGTGCTCTAAAGTTTCCTGTGTTGTGATCTCACAAGACCACAAAAAGTTTGTTCATTTCTAAGGAAAGACAATTTTCCTATGTTATGATACACAGTCATGACATATGAATTCTGAACCAGGAATGTGATTGACCATCACACCTAGTGGGGGGGGGACCTTTTGCCACAGCATCCTCCCCCACTTTCTGCTCACAAGACGATTCCCCCCAGGCACTCAGCCAGTCACTGATTGGTTGAAGCTCTCAGAATTTGATACCTTCGAATCCACACATTTGCAACAAAAGCCTACAAAACCCGTCTTGCAAGTGAGTCTTGCAGTGACGTTCTCCTGAGAACACTGTAGGAAGAGCTGCCACCCAGCAGCTCCGCTCACCCAGCGTTAGCATACAGCTAACACCAGAGGCCTGCAACCAGGGCCTTCACTCCTCAACTCCTCTGCTGACCCACCACGAGGGTCAGACCTTCCCCTGATCCAGAGACCAGCGCCCAGAGTCTGATCTCCCATCAACCAGGAAAACCAGCCGGTTTCTCCAGGACGGACCAGGGAAACGACGCCTCACAGAACGTCTTTGTGTTTTCCTCAACCAGCAGGAAAACCATCACAGACCTGAGCGACCAGATCCTCAGTCTGGACAAAAGGAACAACCAGGAGCTACAAAGAAGGACTCCTGAAACATCAACTTCATCTTCTTCTCCTCAGCCTGCAGAACCAGCAACCACAGTTAGCAGGAGGTGCTAACTACAGGAGAAGACACCAGCTTCCCTCCAGCAGGACAACAACTGAACTCCTTCAAGGAAGTGGGAACAACAACTGGGCTTTACCTGAGATTAGTTAAACCTGATGCTATGATAGAACTGTTTAACTTTATGAAGATGTGTTGATTCTGTTACAGTGATTGAGTTCTATAGATAATGATATTAGGAGCAGTTATCAACCTGTAAACCAATGTTAGCTCTGCCACAGACACAGAGTCTGCATGCTAATCTTTGCTTTACTAACTAGTTAACTCACAATCCTACACATATCACATGGAGAGCTGCACCACGAGGAGGCTGGCCGAGGACGTTGGTAGAGGGAGCCGTGGAATACCTTCACACATGTTACTCATACAAGAGACACAATCTTCTGGCACCGGACCTCCTCACTGCAGGGCTTAAGATGTGGGAGAAATCAATTACTTGATTAGCTGCAGGCGTGTCAGTGAGGGCGGATCCGGTGCTGGAGCAAGGTGTGGATCCTCACAGGATGTTTGCTAAAGGACAGTCAGAAACAAATAATGCCCATCAAGCTCTTTCATTTCAAACGTATATATTTATTTATAAAACAAAAAAACCCCATCTGAAGCGTAATATAAAATGCTATTTACGACACGACACAACTAGCAAATGTAGGACAAAATAACATTAATCATGTTCTTGATGACGGAGCGGTCGGGGTGGACGTCGTGAGGCAGCCAGTGGGAGACTGTCATTCCCCAGGCGTCCACCAGGTGGACGTCTACTCCTTGGAACACGGCTCTGAGAACCTTGTCGCGCTGCAACGAGTACCAGTCGCTGGCCGCGAACTCCTCCAGCTTCGCTACACTCTTGAGGTTCGCCGTCCTGAAGATGACCACGGTGTCCGGCGCCCTGGCCAGCAGGCGCACCACCGCCTTGCGGATGCTCAGCAGCCGCCGGGCGTAGACCTCGATGGGGAAGGTGGCGTAGTGCGACCAGACGCCGACGATGACGACGGTGTTGGGTCCGCCGGGCAGCCCGTCCAGCTCGTTTGCAATGTAGCGCATCTCGCTGGGAGACACGCTGAAGCGGATCGGCGGGCCGTGGCAGCGGTACGTCACCTTGATATTGTGGTCGTAGTCCAGCACCAAGAACGGGCCGGACTTGGGCGGGTTGTGCAGGTTGAACTCCCGGAGACCTGGGCACGATTGGAGACACCGGACGAGACGAGTCAGAACGAGTCGTGACGGGGAAATCTGAACGCTACGCGACATTCCTGCGGGGTGAATACCTGGCAAGACTCCCTTCAGGTACTCGAACCACTGCCGGATGGTGGAGTCGCCGTACATGTGGACCACCTTCTTGCTCAGACACTTGGTCATGGCCGACGAGTCGAACTGGCGAACCGGAGCGCCGACGAGCGACTGCCAAACACCTTTGTGGTAATAACCTACCGCTCCAGGCACAGCATCGCTCTGTCTCCCCTCTGGCTGATCTGTTTAAAGCAGCCAAACCCAAGTCTATTTGTTCACTTGAAAACAACAACAACAACAACAAATGTACAAAAAACCCATTCTATATTCTTTATTTAAAGTCCTAGTGAAATGTAAAACACTACTTTGCAAAAAACGATAGTTGGGGTTCTACTTGTAAGGTTCCTCCGACTCTGCCCCTCCACTGTTGTCGCATAACAAAGTTATTTGAATTTTGAATCTCCAGCCGAGGAAGTCGGGGGAATCAGAATCAGAATCAGAATCAGAATCAGAATCAGAATCCTTTTTATTGCCATTGCTTGTAAACAGGTTCACAAACTAGGAATTTTTCTTGGTGAGATGTGCAACATTAAACATAAAAACATACACTTGGTTTTAGATAAAAAAAAGCTAAAAACTTTAAGCTATAAGGCTTTAGGAATATAAAAATAAATAAGCTAAAAATAAGAGGTAAAATATGGTACACGGCAACAATGGACATAGAACAACAGGAACAACAGGATGGATTTACTTACGGTGCATAAGGTGATGGAGTGATAAAAAGTGATACAGTGATAAGTGGTGCAGTGGATCTTAGAGTCATTAAGTCTTTGTATTGTTCATGAGTCTGACAGCGGTGGGGAAAAAACTGTTCAAGTGGCGGGATCTCTGGGTCTTGATAGACCGCAGCCTCCTGCCTGAGGGGAGAGGGGTGAATAGTCCGTGTCCAGGGTGAGAAGGGTCAGCAGTGATCCGACCCACATGCCTCCGGGTCCTGGAGATGAACAGAACTTGGAGAGATGGGAGCTGACAGCCAATCACCTTCTCAGCAGCACGCACAATGCGCTGCAGTCGGTACTTGTCCCGGTCTGTGGCCCCGGGGTACCACACTGTGATGGAGGAGGTGAGGATGGACTCGATGATGGCCGTGTAGAACTGCACCAGCATCTTGGTCGGCAGCTTAAGTTTCCTCAGCTGCCGCAGGAAGAACATCCTCTGCTGGGCCTTCTTGATGAGGGAGCTGATGGTTGGCTCCCATTTGAGGTCCTGGGTGATGGTGGTACCCAGGAAACGGAAGGAGTCCACAATGGAGATGGGGGTGGGGGAGTCTGTCAGGGTGAGGGGGGACGGAGGGGCTGTGTCTTTCCTGAAGTCCACGATCATCTCCACTGTCTTCTGGGCGTTCAGCTCCAGGTTGTTGTGGCTGCACCAGGACGCCAGCCGGTCCACCTCTCTCCTGTAGGTGGACTCATCACCGTCAGAGATGAGCCCGATGAGGGTGGTGTCATCCGCAAACTTGATCAGTTTAACGGACTGGTGACTGGAGGTGCAGCAGTTTGTATACAGGGAGAAGAGCCAGGGGGAAAGTACACAGCCCTGAGGAGTCCCAGTGTTTGTAGTCCGAGTGTCCGAGACGATCTTCCCCAGCCGCACGTGCTGTCTCCGGTCCGTCAGGAAGTCGGTGATCCACCTGCAGAGGGAGTCGGGCACGTTGAGCTGGTAGAGCTTGTCTCGTAGCAGTCCAGGGAGGATGGTATTGAAGGCGGAGCTGAAGTCCACAAACATGATCCTGGCGTAGGTTCCTGGGGAGTCCAGATGCTCCAGGATGAAGTGGAGGGCCAGGTTCACTGCGTCGTCCACAGACCTGTTGGCTCTGTAGGCGAACTGCAGCGGGTCCAGGAGGGGGGCGGTGATGTCCTTGAGGTGTGGCAGGACCAAGCGCTCAAAAGACTTCATGACCACAGACGTCAGCGCCACCGGCCTGTAGTCATTAAGTCCTGTGATCCGTGATTTCTTGGGAACAGGGACGATGGTGGACGTTTTGAAGCAGGACGGCACGTGGCATGACTCCAGAGAGGTGTTGAAAATGTCTGTGAAGACGGGAGCCAGCTGTTCCGCGCAGAGTCTCAGGGTGGAGGGGGAGACCCCATCCGGCCCGGGGGCCTTCCACGGGTTCAGTCTTAGGAATTGCCGGTGCACGTCCTCCTCGCGGATGGATAGGGCAGAGGGGGAGGGAGGGTCCATGGCGGCCTTTGATGAAGTGCTGGGGTTGTTGATGGTGGTGGTGGTGATGGGGGGAGTGTCTGCAGAGGTGTGAAGAGCTGATGGTTGCTCGTGGCGGCAGTAATGTGAATCCTTCTCCTTCATGGGCGGAGCCTATGTGTGACATCACGAGTTGTGCAGATCTCAATCTGTTGTGTTTCCATTGGCTTGCGTTGTGTCCCTCTTAAATATCTAAGTTTTACAGTGATTTGAAGTTCTAGTCGGCGTTTTATGAGCCTTGATGAAAGATTGAGCCTGGAAGAGACCAGAGAGGAGAAAAGGAGCACGGGCGGCGGGAGCGGCTAACCATTAGCTCGCGCGGTTAGCGGCTCGCGGGAGCCGCTAGCTCGGGCGGCTAGTAGACGATCCAGTAACACCTGGACTCTCCGGTGATTCAGTCTTCTAGCTCTTGGATGTGTTGGATCCAGGAAGCCGGTCGTTCTGCCAAAAGTCAGGAGCCTCAAAGCCTCAAAGGTGAAAAGTGGCGGCTGCTGAGGCGAGGAGACGAGGACGAATGGAGGACGAAGCGTCTTCTGCTTCCTCAAACATGTTCCAGACGGGGTCACCGATGGCAGAACCACCTTCTGTGTCTTCTTCATCAATCACTGGGTTTGAAATGACCATGATGAGGAAATATGGTTCAATTCAGCCTCTTCGTGGTCAAAACTCTGATCCTCCATAATGTAAACACAACTTGGGCGTGTGCACAACTCGTGATGTCACTCTATTATTGTCAGAAGCTCCGCCCAGCAGAGGAAATAGCGCCGTTTAGCGGCTATTTTCTCTCAGATTGCCGTGTTTTAACATTTTACCTTCAGCCAGTTAGCAGGAAAACGTTCTAGAAGAGACACCAGAGAGTTCTGGAGGTGGAACCTTCATTTCACTGGGACTTTAAAGGAGTCATATTATACAACTTTTAAACTCTTCCACTTGTTGTCATTGGTCCAGAAACCTTGTACACAAAGTTGATTCTCCTCCATTAGAACATCGGATCCTAGGAGCTGCATTCACAATCTGCTGTGTCTGTGTGAGCTGGACTGGCTCCGCCCCCACACACGCCCATCTATGGGAGGAGGGGGAAGTACTTCCTCTCGTGGCGCCATGTGCCAGAGCAGAGCTGCCTGATTGTGGGAGGAGTCAAAGGGGGAGGAGCCTACCTTGACCGTGATTGGCTGAACCCCCGATGACACTATATAGGGTTTGATCTCTGATTGGCTGCTTGGAGCAACACACTTTTTAAAAGAGAGAGAGAGAGAGGACACACTTTCTTCACCTCTGGCGCGTCGTTCCAGCTGTGGGGACGATTATTAGAGAGAGAATTTTCCATAATATGACTCCTTCAATGCAGTTTAGCGTGTCAGATTTTTTGAACCTTGCTCACACGTAAATATATAATCAATTTATTGTCCTTTTAAAGTAGCACTTCCTTTTTATTGTTTTATCATTATATCATGACGGTGGCAGCACAAGTTTGGGTTTACCTTCACTTCTTGGCAGCACAGTGACTTCCACAGGTCCTGAAGCGCCAATGAAGACTTTCAGGTTCACATCTCTGCAGCAGGAAACACAAAATAAAGATTCTGACATGACGTGAACATGAACAAAACTTGTTTTTGACGGTGGTCAATGATTATTAAACTGCACTGTGCGCACAGGCAGTTTCATTACAAAAACGATTCGCAGCATTCACTGATTGACCCAACATGGAACATCGTTTTTAGCTTTTCCTGCCGTTTCTGTGTAAACGGACATCGTTTTCAACACTTTACACACGAAAATGTTCTGAAATGCAAACAATGCATTTTTTTCCCTCCATGTAAACGGGATTTAAAATACAGTAGGAATCAAATGTGGAGAAGACCAGGAAGTGATTCAAGTCTTTGGTATCGTCTCAACGCTAAACACGTAGCTGCAAATCCTGGTCGCTTGAGTTCAGGTTAAACTTTTTCCTGTGGTGAAATTCAAACATGTATGCGAGTCCAATTATTTATTCAGACCCATACAAATGTCAGTTTCAAAAAGAAGTTTTCCCGAATCAAATACTGCGACACAAAATATCTGTGTGCAGCAAAAAGAAAATCAAAGAACCTCGGTGGCGGCTGGCCAATAGGGGGCGCCAGGGCTGGGATTATTAACTCTGTCACGTCTCTTCTAATTTAACGTGTGAAAGGAGAAATTTGGCTGAAAAGCTGCAGGTCAACACAAACAAGCAGAAATGTGTCCATGTGTTGTTTTTTAGGATGAACTGATGTGTTGTTTGAAAATATACCTGATATTCCTTTTCCCCCCCGAACTCAGACATTTCCAGTAAACCAGCCCGAAAACAGTCATTTTCTAAAAAGGGACTATTGAAGCTTCTGCTTGTATTTGTTTACAAGTATGTTAATAAAAGAGTCTTAATAAGTGTCTCTAGTCACTGGCTGTTTAAAAAAACTGAAGTGTTTCACCACTAGGGGGCTCTCTCAATCTAAAAAAAAAAAATGGCAAAATTGTTGAAATGCGATATGGAAATGACGTTAACGCAGGCTGAAACTGAGTAATAATGACGAGCCCCACCAAAGAAATGTGTCACCAGAAGAAAATTCTCCTAAAAACGACAAAGTCAACCGTCTGACTGTGCTGAGAAAAATTTAAAAAAGTGAACACGCACTTTTTAAATAAGTCGTTTTTATGAAACGCTCTCCCGCTGACTGGTCCTGACGTGTGGATGATCCGGTGGTCGCAGCTCAGTGTCGGCGGCTTGTAGCAGAACCAGGGTTCCCCCGTGCGGGCGTCGGTGTAGTCGCAGAGCGGACGCTGGGACTGACGCAGGCAGACGTTGCACGTCGTCTTTTCCACGTGCGAACCCGACTGGTACACGCCGGTGTAGCTGATCATATCGGGCTTGTCGGTGGTCAGCTTGCGGAGCGCCTCGACCGCCTCGCTGGGATGAAGTAGGGTCACCTGACGGAGTGGAGAAGAGGCAGGACCCATCTTATAGGCTGCACAAAAAAAAACCCTGTACACTGGAAACGTTTCACGCCGCAAAAATCAATTATCCACAAAACTTGTCCTCGGTTGGTGAACGCCACGGACGTCACCCCAGTGGCACTCACCTCCACCTGTGCAGATCCTTCCCAGGGCAGAGGGAAAACAACAGAGTAGGTTCCGTCGAGGTGATCCAACACTTCCCCCGCCACGCCGGCGTCGAGAGCGCGGTTGTGCAGTCGGGCGAACAAGACGTCTCCGCCGTACTTCTTGGGACGACCGTGGAAGTCGGACATGTTGATCACGACCTCCAGGCGATCGCCGACGAGCCACTGTCCTCCCCCCGCCCTCGGCAGGATGACGAAGCTGCTGTGGGCCGGATCGCTGCTGTCGTCGATCGTACGAGGAGGCCGCAGGGGCGGAGTCTCGGGCCAAGCGATGGACTTCAGGATGAGGTCTTCCTCGGCCGCCTCTTCGGGCGAAAGACGTCGGAAGGAGCAGAAGCTGTGATTCCTCTGGAAGTCAATGGAACCTTCTTGAACGGAGCCGGCCTCGAGGTCATCCTCAAACTGAAAAGCAAAAAACTAAATAACACAGATTGGTCAGTGGGTTGTGCTTCTACAATTCAACAGGGATATTTCCATCAGTGTGATTCTATCATGATTGGCTTTGGTGTATTTTGTGTACATGGAATGAAGTCTAGACTATATTTGCAGCGCTTAATGCAAATCAGTGGACAACATAATGAACTGAAGCTCTATTTACACGAAAGGTTTTGCGTTTTAACAATAAAAAAAAAAAAAAAAAAAGTCTGTTTCCACAGTCACGGCAGAAACGCGGAAAACAACACAGTTCACATGTTGCGCCTGAAGACAACAGTGTCCTATAAACACCAGCATGGACAGACCAAGTTGGATTTCTGTCTCAACTACAAGTCAACGACACCGAACTCTGCTTCATTATTTGTCTTAATGCATTTCTTTCATTTCTTCTAAAGCTTTGATGTATTTCTCTTATTCTGTATTTCTCGAAGTTCTTTGGAAAGCACTGTGAGCTGCCTTGTGTTTCAACGGTGCTCTGTAGAGAGACAGGTTGGACATGTTTTACATAAAAGTGTTATATTTCATCACGGCTCCGTATTAAAGCAAGTTCTCACCTTGGGATAGCTCTCGGTATAATACAGCCGGGTGACGATGGAGATCGTCGCAAGGAATAGGAAGACGAAGCCCAATTTCTGCTTGGTGACCTTCATCCTGGCGGGCGGTCCAACTCTGTCTGTCTGTTGGCCTGGAGGCTGTACTGCAAGGTAAACAAAACAAAACAAACAGCACAGCGGAGTTAGCTGGATGTCGCTCATTAGCTCACCTGCTCAACTGCTCAACTGCTTACCACAACAACAACAAAAACCCAATATGAGCATTTAAAGTCCCAGTGACATGAAGGTTCCACCTCCAAAACTCTCTGGTGTCTCTTCTAGAACATTTTCCTGCTAACTGGCTGAAGGTAAAATGTTCAAACACGACAGTCTGAGAGAAAATAGCCGATAAACGGCGCAATTTCCTCTGCTGGGCGGAGCTTCTGACAATAACAGAGTGACATCACGAGTTGTGCACACGCCCAAGTTGTGTTTACATGATGGAGGATCAGAGTTTTGACCACGAAGAGGCTGAATTGAACCAGATTTCATCATCATGGTCATTTCAAACCCAGTGATTGATGAAGAAGACACAGAAGGTGGTTCTGCCATCGGTGACCCCGTCTGGAACATGTT
The DNA here is from genome assembly GCF_963422515.1 of Blennius ocellaris. Classification (NCBI taxonomy): domain Eukaryota; kingdom Metazoa; phylum Chordata; class Actinopteri; order Blenniiformes; family Blenniidae; genus Blennius; species Blennius ocellaris. Next base: position 1,238,801 of record NC_137671.1, read on the forward strand.
TGAGGAAGCAGAAGACACTTCGTCCTCCATTCGTCCTCGTCTCCTCAGAAGTTTATGGGTTTCGCCTGACCGCTGAAGGCCTGAGCCCGCTGTATTGGAACGTCGACGCCATCCTGCGCCTGCCTGAACCTTCCTGCCCGGCGCAGCTATCATCGTTTCTAGGGATGACTGCATATTACTTGCGCTTCCTCCCCCAGTACTCTGACACCACTGCACCGCTCCGCGCCCTTCTGAAGCAGGATGCACCCTGGGCCTGGTCTCCTGCATGCTCCGCCGCAGTCAGCCGGCTCAAATCCCAACTCACCTCCCCACCTGTACTCGCTCACTTTGACCTCGAGAGCCCCACATTTGTGACCTGCGATGCCTCCAACACTGCAGTTGGCGCAGTCCGGTCTCAAATCCACAAAGGGACTGAGCGTCCGGTGGCGCTCGCTTCAAGGGCGCTTACTCCAACTGAGCAGAAGTACTCTGTAGGGGAAAGAGAGGCACTGGCCTGCGTCTGGGCATGTGAGCGGTGGCACATGTACCTGTACGGGCGACATTTCACCTTACGGACCGATCACCAGGCCCTCACAGCCCTCCTGGTCACAAGCGGATCGGGCCACAAACCGCTGCGCCTCTATCGATGGTCTGAGAGGCTACAAGCATACAACTTCTCCACACAGTTTACCCCAGGCAGGGAGGATGTTGTAGCAGACCTCCTCTCCAGAGCCACACCCACTTCTGCACCAGACACCAACCAGGACTCGTCAGAACCAGAACTGATCCTCTTGCTGCACGCACCCCTCGAGGCAGCTGTTTCCCTGGAAGAACTTCAGGCAGCTTCTGCACGAGACCCTGTTCTCACCCAGCTCTGCACTTTCAACCGTAACGGCTGGCCTGCCAGGGTTCCTGAGGATCTAGCACCCTTTCACCGGGTCAGAAGCGACCTCTCCTCCTGGAACGACATCTGCGTGGCGAGAGGGCTGTGCACGGTGGTCCCGAGCGCTCTGAGAGAACGAGTCCTGGCCATGGTCCATGACGGCCCTCTTGACATTGTAAAGGTGAAACAACGCTGCACCAGTGTCTCACCAGTGGTAAAACCGGCCCTCCCCCGCCTCCACCCTTACAGCCCGTGCCATGGCCTCAGGCACCATGGACCCACATACAGGTGGACATATGTGGTGAACTTCATGGCACTCCACAGCATCAGCACTTCCTCCTGGTGGCCTACGACCTTCACTCCAAATGGCCAGAGGTGCTTCCTGCCGGGTCTGATCATTAACTTTCTCTCCTCCTTGTTCGCCCGCTGGGGTGTCCCGTACACCATTACCACAGATAACGGGCCCCAGTTCATCTCAGCCGACTTTACAGCTTTTGCAGAAGAGAGGGGGATAAAGCACATCAAAGCTGCCCTCTACCAGCCTCAGGCCAATGGAGGTGTGGAAAGGTTCAATCAGACCCTGAAGAATGGGCTCAGAGCTCACATGGCAGACGGCCTGTCATTCTCCACATCACTGCAGAGCACCTTACTGCACTACAGAGCCACACCCCACACTACCACTGGAAGCTCTCCAGCCCCACTGATGCTTGGGCGGGAACTACAACTCCCTTTGGACCGCCTACGCCCTCCAGTGAGAGACACTCCAGTAGCAGCGCCCTCCCCAGGCGACCGAGTGGCACAACAACAACGTACCATGAAGCAGCGGTTTGACAGGAAACATCGTGTGGAACCACCTGCCCTCGCTGTATCGGACTGGGTCCGAGTCCGGCGTCCCACTCCTTCTCACCAGCTGCTCTCTTTCTGGTCGGCACCAACGCAGATCACAGCACAACTGGGGCCGGCCGCCTTCCGTGTGACCGATGGCTCACGCTGGCACGTCAGTCGCCTCCGACGGGTGAGGCAACCTTCTGTGTCGGCCCAGCAAGCTGCAGCTGATCATCATCGCACCAATGGGGTCTGGGACCCTCCAGACATACGGGTGGAGACTCCGGCGAGACAACCCCCTCAACCACATGTGCAGGCTGCACCCCTGCAGAACAAGCCCCGCCCATTTCGGGCCCGTCACAGGCCCTTGTACCTCAATGACTATATTACTGACTTTTGAGACATCATCACAGTGTATAGCCTGTCATGTGGCAGAATTACCCACAGGGCTATACCAGTAAATCGGCAGTTTACTTAGTTAGGCTGGCCGTTCGGGCCTGAATGTTATTTTCTACATTTGGGGTCTTGGTTTGCGACCATTGTTCTGATGTTTCAATGGGGGGGAGTAAATGTTACATATCACAGTGACCTGTGTTTATGTGTGTGAGTCATGACAGTGTGACGTATGCCTGTCATTGCTGTTTGTAAAAAGCCTGCGCTCCTGAGGAATGCTGGGTAAAGTACTTCTGTTGAATAAAGCCATTGTTCGAAGGCACACAGTCAAGGTCCTCCTAATTCAGACACAATAAGCTTCTCACACCTGGAATTCAATACCGAGCACAGTTCGTGAACCCTAAACAAGCTTGGCTGCTGGAAAAACAACCGTCGTGCCTAAACTTGTATATTTGTTTGACGTTAGCCAATTGTTGGGGCACCACCCGCAATTTCTACTGAGTATAAACTGTTTTATTGTCATTACTATTACTCCCTCTTCCAGGGCCAAGTGGGGGCCCTAAGCAGGATTTTATTTTGGGGCCCCCCTAACATAATAATAATAATACTAATAATAATAAATTACAATTACTAACGAATCAAATGAACAGCCTCTATCAACAGTGGAACAATAACTTTACAGATGCACATGTCTGAAAAAACTTTGTGGCATAAACAGTTTATGCCACAAAGTTTTTTCTTTTTTATTTCAACAACATCCGACCTTCTAGTGAAGCACGACTCTGACTGTTGGGACTTTTTCTTTCTTTTCTCTCTCTCTCGACTCTCTACCTGGAAACAACTGCCTGCCGGCCCAACTGACCGCTGATTGGTCAGATGGTGAAGCTTCGCGCTTTCAATCATTGCGTCTCTTTTCTCTCTCTCTCTCTCTCTCTCTCTCTCTCTCTCTCTCTCTCTCTCTCTCTCTCTCTCTCTCTCTCTCTCTCTCTCTCTCTCCTGCCTCTCCTGACTTGGTGGCGGTGCTCTACGCGCCTCTCGGCAAAATGCAGCGCATCCTTTGCGCATTTGCAGAGAATGATGATACTTTATTGATCCCGAGGGAAATTCAATTCACTTGCGCAAAATGGGGCCCCCCATGGATCGCGGGGCCCTACGCACAGCGCGTGTTCTGTGTGTAGGGAGGGGCGGGCCTGCCCTCTTCACCACTAATATTTTAGCTATTTATTATAACTTTATTTACCTCTTAGGCATTAGCGCTACGTGCAAGGCAAGACACACTATATATATATATATATAATTTTTTTAAAAAATAGGTACTCTCAGTATTATATAATCGCCATTGTTGGTATTCGATTAATGTAATATGCATTGAGTATCAAAATAGTACTTTATCATTTCCTCTCTGGAATTTCTCCTCCTGCTCACACTGAGGCAACCTGTTCTACTTGTTACGGTCACTTCCCTTTATATATATATATATATATATAGGGAGACTGGATAAAAAATAAGAACACGAGATTAGGATTCCTTTCATTATAAAAGTGGTAATAAACCTGCAGAACCAGTCTCAAAGTGCCTTGTTTGACTGTAGGGCGAGAAACAAACAATCCAGGTGGGATTCAAAAAGTGCTCCTGGAAGTTCCTGCAGTCTTTCTCACGCTGTCAGAATCACCTTTAAATTCTCCTTCACGCATAAAGAGTCTGATCAACAAATAAAAAAGACATAGGATTCTTTTCTTTCTTACTATTTTCTATTACATTATATGTATTTTTATTTTATTTATTTATTTCAGGCAAAAACAAAACAAGAAAAAAAAAACAAGGAAAGAACTAAAACTCCAGTTTGCCTGGAAGAAGAAAACTTATTGAGTCCATTCCATTTTAAATAAATATTTACAAGTGAATGTTTTCCATTGTTCTGTAAGTATGGATTTAAAACTGAATGGCAGTTATCTATACACAATATTCAATCAATCCTACAGCAATAACATAAATAACACACACCAGCAATGGTGTGTGTTGGCAAGAAAATTAAAAAAACAAATATCAACAATGGTAGTTAGAGTATTTATATATTCTAAAGTGTTTATAAAATTGTACATTCATTCAACTGTTACAGAATCTGAAGCATATTTATCAAGAATGCTTCTTATTACAAGGTCGTTTCAGGATCCCCACTTTAAGTTGTGTCATTTTCGTAATAAATGCTTTATTATCTTCAGGTATGGGGAGGAGACAAACGTCAAAGAGACTTTTTCTTCCAACTGCTGCTCATTTTCCTCTGCACAGTACAAACCGGACGAAACACACAATTACTTACTTTTTTTTTCTTTTTCTTTTTTGTTTTTTTTTAACATATTTTATGTTAAAAAAAACATATATGTACATATTTCTATGTAACAAGTGTCTTACCTTAGTAGAGACTCATTGGAAGAAGACAAGATCTAAAGAATCCAAACAATGACTGGTCTTCATAGAAAGAGAGAAATGATCCCTGAGCCGGACTTTCCTCTGATGACGTGAAAAGCAGCGATGCTGAAGATTTAAAGTATCAGTCGGGTCATATCTGAACAAACAAATACGGTTTCTAAAGGGAAGCAACAGGTTGAACTGGATGAGTGGAAAAAAGTAATACATTTTTAGTACACTGGTCTGAGTGTCTCATTTGAGAAGAAGAGGAAGCAGAAGAATGAATAAAAGTTTTACTTCTTCCTAATACTCCTCTAGATCTTGATCTCGAGATTATTTGTTGTGTGTAAATGTGTTTTCTGACAAATAAAAATAGAAATTGAATCGGATATTGTAGACTCTAGATTTTTTTTTAAAAGGATTGTTTAAAAACTTTTGGGAGGAGGCAGATTTATATTTATTGTTCACAATAACATGAGATTAAATACAAATAAAAGGTAAACACGACAAACAAAAGGGAAATCTAATCTGACCTCTTGAGGGACACACACATAATCGCTGACATCCACAAGTACACGTAGCGTTGATATATATGTAATAAACTATACTTATTTCACTTATTTACTCTGGCAAAATTCATTAAAATGTTTAACCACCGACCGAGCGAAATAATTTTCCTTTATTCCCCCCGCCTCCTGATCATGAATGAAAAACAATCCAACATGAAAATCGAGTGTTTGAAAATACAAAATATCTCCACATTACACAACAGTGTCATCAGCAAAATAGTCACTGTGAAGTAAACTGTCATGGGGAAAGTACAGTGACAGTGTCGCCTGAAAACAACCATTTAAAATCTTTTTTGTTAAAAGGAGTGAAGTATGTGGGTCAATCATAGATTAATGATACAATTGTAGGCGTTGGAGTATTTGGTCGGACATGAAATAGGACTTTATTTTATTCTTAATACCGTGACTTAAATAATCAGTTTAAACTGTTTAATTAAACCATCCTTTCATTATCCTTGAAAAGAGAATGACATGTTCTTGTACTACTTGTTATGGAAGTAGCATCAGATGACATCGTCCACACAGGAGTGTACAGGTGCACCGTTACAATATTTGTCTGTATGTTTTTTTTATTTATTATTTTAGAGGCAGGCTAGAATTGATCTAATCTGTATAGATATATTTTTTTAATTCTTATTTCCTTTGACTTATTTCCAGTTCTTTCAGAATGTTTGGTGAAGGTTCAGGAGAAAAATGTGCCACCCTGTAACATTTAACATCCACACTTTGATTGTAGGCAAATAATAATGTCCGTTTTTCGTAACTAAAGTAAGTTCACAACCGCAAGCTCGAGCCGTGAGGGAGGCAGTGCATGTTAGTCACGAAAAACCACAGAATTAATGTTGACGCAACTATATTGAAATCCAAAGACTATTTAAAAGAAAAAAAATACTTATTTTACAAGTTGAGCAAAATTAATACATAAATAAATAAACTACAACTATGGTCGCCATGTCCGACACTGGAGATGATGAAATTGAAATTTCTTTTCTAGAAATCAGATTTTATATAGGATACTACGGGCCGTGCCGAATAGCCTCTGCCTCCGGGATTCCCCTCCTCCTCCTCCTCCTCCTCCTCCTCCCCCTCCTCCCCCGTCCTCTTCCTCCTCCTCCCCCTCCTCCCCCCCCTCCTCCTCCCCCTCCCCCTCCTCCCCCTCCTTCCCCATCCTCTTCCTCCTCCTCCCCCTCCTCCTCCTCCCCCCCCAGCCTCCTCCTCCTCCCCCTCCCCCTCCTCCTCCTCCTTCTCTTCCTCTTTCTCCTCCTCCTCCTCCTTCCTCCCCCTCTCCTCCTCCTCCTTCTCTTCCTCTTTCTGCCTTCTCCTCCTCCCCCTCCTCCTCCTCCTCCCCATCCTCCTCCTCCTTCTCCCTCCTCCCCCTCCTCCTCCTCTTCCTCTTCCTCCTCCTCCTCCTCCCCCTCCTCTTCCTCCTCCTCCTCCTCCTCCTCCTCACCCGCATACCCCCTCCCTCCTCCTCCTTCTCTTCCTCTTTCTCCTCCTCCTCCTCCTCCTCCCCCTCCTCTTC